>NC_081412.1:49864579-50164579 GCF_030272615.1 Cryptomeria japonica | reverse complement strand
CTGACAGAAAAATAAAAAAGAGGATTGCAAATGCATTCAATAATTCCAAACAGATATAGAACACAAAAATTAGCCAAAACACAATAATCCACAAAATGTATTTTCCACTGATCTCTAGAATCGGAAAAAGACAATGCACAGAAATTGATTCCCATAGTTCTAATTTAAAAAAACTCCCCTTCTATTGCTCTATTGCTCACCTCCCAAAAAATGGAGCATAACTTTGCCTTAAATAAAAAGAGACTAAAGCCAATGGCTTTTGCCCCACAATAATCCAAATTATTGGAGAACCATCCATGTTGAGCTACTTCCATAGTGCTACATCAAGTTGTCTCATGACCCTTCTAAATATTTAATTTTCAAGTTCCATAAACTCCAAACTACCTAGGCAACCATCCATGTTGGGCTTCATCTACACTAGATCTCTGCCTATCTTAAAAGTGTGAGCTTCCATACTCAACTATCCATAGTTACAAAACTACCAAGCACCCCTGGCCCCAAGAATGGACACAAATGTGGTGATGCTTCTCGAACAATTTGATATCTCAAAGTGAGAAGCTAGCTCGGGATGAAAAAATTCCTCCAACTTTTGATGTCCACCACCCTTTTCTTTGATCTTCTAAGTCCTTACAAATAAAAATTCTCTACTTTCTACCTTCTACATTGTTTTCAAAGTTTTCCTCATAACCACCTTCAAGCTTTTGTTTTTCGTGGTGAATGGCACACTGTGAATCGAATAGTAGGTATTCAAGCCAACCAAAGTCTTGTTTCTCTAAGAACTGCTCACATAACAAAATAAAATTCATATGTTTCAAGTATAGGTTTCTACTGATAATACTCCTTTACAATATAAACCCTCTATCTCCAATTTTACAAAGATAAATTGCGAAAAGCAAAAGATTTGAATTTAAGACTTCCTCCAATTACCAAACACACAATTAGCACCAAGCAGATTTGAAGCATCACCCTTGAGGGATAAATTTAACACCTTTGCCGATTGAGCTGCTTGTGAGAAATTGTTTCAATTCCAATAATAAACCTTAGAAATTTCATACCAACATTTAAATTGCCTTTCCTTGGCTCATTCTTGCATTTTCATGTCTGTTCATGCTTCTTTTCTCCGAGCATTTATCTGAAGATTAGAGAGAAATAAATATTTAAAAGACATTCCTCATAACAGCTTCCAATAGGAGCTTGCTGAGTAGTTTCTTCCTCTTGCAATTCAATAAAGTATACAAAGCTTTCCCGATGATCTACATTCAACATGGTTGTTAGGATGTGAATTCATAGGCACCGTTGTAGCTTTTATATGTTATCAAATAATATAATTTTAGAGCTCTTGTAGTCATTCTTAGGTGCTGATTGTGAATGCAAAGGACGCAAGTGAAAAATGTTGAAAAGGAAACTCTAAGAATCCTTGGTAACAAACCCTAAACCAGATCTCCAGGCATTATAAACAGACTTAGGGTCTATGCTCCTCCCAAATTGGCTGAGATTCTACATTTGTTGTAGCCCAACAATATGTAGGCAATCGGCATCAAACTTGCAGTGATGGATCAATAGCAATATTTTAAAAATAACCTTGTATTCTCCTTCAATCATTGCCTATGTTTCTCATGAGTTCTCCTTTATGAATGCTCCTTTGCTCAAAGGCAAAGATGGGCTTCTCTACTCCCAGGTATAGGAAGGATAAGTGTTCTGAAACTACATTGAAAATGGTAAGCATACACAAAGAATAATAATCAGATTATGATTTCACTAAATTGATAATAGCATACTATAAATTATAATAGTATAGTACAGATGACATCAAAATTCTCCTTGTAATTATAAAATGCACACATAACATGTTTAACTGGCCCTTCCATCTATTCACCATTCTTGCCTTGCACATTTCATTGTAACCCAAATGCTATTTAGTAATATGTTGCTTCTCTTCCAACTTCTCGCATTTTTCTCTAAGTATATTGAGATCTTTAAAATTTCAAAATGTACATGAACAAAAATAGCAAACAGTCATATTGTGATCTTAATTGTTGAAGTATTTAAACTAGACTCCCTTGCAAATAAATTTCTGGCTTGGTCAAAGTTGACACAGCAGCCTTAATATATAATTTAGGCATTTCGAATTGGAACGTGCTCAGGAGTATTAAACTTTAAGGCTTCCAAAGTCTATATTTAAGAAAAATCTTTTTGAAAAAGACCTTTAATGCATTCAAAATTCATCTTGACCTCTGGGATTTTGCTACACGATTCATTGTCAATATGTAAATGCTTAGTATTACAGACTGGAGCTCCTTAATGGATATCTCTTTGAAGTATAATAGTACAAATTATAAAGTATAAGCAATGGCATAAACATCAAGGCCTGCATGTAAAAACATGATAAATCCATGTCACAACAACTTAGTGATCCTATGACCAAATCATCCGCCAAAATAAAAAGTCCCTTGCAGACAGTCTGGTTGTTAATTGCTTCTCACTTGTGGTGGAATCAAACACTACTCAACTTTTTCATCAGTAAGCTTAGTTTGTAATTCCAAGCCATTTGAGTAAAGGGCATTCTGAACAATATTTTTATTTTATATCACTGAGAACTTGCAATCAAATTCTATCTTCTGAGAAGTAGAAGCATTTATTTAGAAAAGGCTGTATCCTATTCACTTTTATTTACCAGATTGCTGATAGAACACACTGCTTCCACATAAATGCTTCAAACAAGTGAATTAGTGAATATAATTTCAAGAATCTAATTATGTCTTTAGCTAAAGACCATATCCTTCCAGTTTTTGAATAATATTTCTGTTTCACAATGTGGAATAAATGAGGCATGAAATGACCCACGTACAAGGATAGTGAATTTCAGAAAAATGGGAGTTATATGGACCTTACTTGCTTCCATGCAGTAATTAGAGTAGCGCTTACTAGAGTAAAAGCAACATAATATTCTGGCACATCAAAGGCAGCAGCCACAATGAACAGTGAAAATCACAGCAGCTCTAACCACCCATTTCCAAATTATGCAGGCTAAAGTACCAAACTATCCAAGGCCTAGAAATGACAAAATTAAACTTAGTCCATCAAACTGAAACATCTTCAGAAATCTCAAACAGAAAAAATATTAATTATCTTGAGAGTAGAAAGAAATCAACTAGGTTATTGTTGCGATTGATTTGCAAAAGTAGAAAGAATATTGCAGATCAGAAATTATGTCACTATTAATTGAAAGCAGGGATAAATTATACATGTGAGAAAACGAATCTAAGATTGACTTCGAAACTCAGCAATTAACCAGGTTGAAGTTAATGTCACAACTTCAGTAATTATGGATATCACAATGACTCGCCAATTAAAAGAAGTAGAATATTGAAGAAAATTCTTAAGTGCACTATCCTATCAGGATTAGAATATGACATGACTTTGTATGAATGCCATTGGGCTTCGAGAAAATAGGCTGCTGTGATTAACACTGTTATTGTTAAAGTTCAAGCTATGTCAAAAAAAGCAATTGTTAACATACTCTGTAAGTGGATATCTTAATTGTAGATTGGAAAGAAAACTGTGGGTGGAGCTAACCTGATCTAATGATTGTTCACTATGATCTGATCTAGAGCAGAATGATCCAAACATGAAACAATTTGTCATTAACATTTAAACAAAATCTATATGACTTGCCCTTCAACTATTCAAAATATGTCCATGGCTCATATGGAAAGGAACAGACCACAGAACCTTGAATCCCTTGATGGAAATGAATTTTCATTCTTTGACCTAATGAATCGATTACATACATCCTTAAGTACAATATGGTTGCTTCCCTTTCAATATGATTACATACACGCCATACATAATATTATGTTGGCATACTACGAAAAAAACACTTGTGACATCATGGATTTTGAAAATATCTCGAGTCTCTAAAGAGCATTATATAGTGAGGGAATGGGTATCTAATGTTTAGCTTGAAACATAGAAGCCACGCTTAGATAAAACACCGAGCAACAGACTCAGAAAATGAAGGAGACATACTTAAAAAAACAGGGCAACGAAATGACAATTTAGTCTTAACAGACATGATGTTTCAACAGTCTTATTTTGCACTTCGCTAATCAGCCGTAATTCGAGAGAAGTGATACATTTAACTTTTTCTTCATCAAATTGGGGTATCAGAAAAATCAGGAGGGTAAAGATACTTATAACATTACCTTAGCCGAGACGAGTTCTACGCCCTTTAAGGTCAGTCCAACCATAGAAGAACCTGCGTAATTTATACTTTGCAACTTCATCACCGCTCCAAAATGCTTGCTTTAGGAGATTGTATAATCGTTAGACTTGACTTGAGTACGGTATTGGCCATAATATTTAAGTAATCTTTTCTCACTTAATGTAAGAAAATCAACCAGACTAGATGGACTCTTGCAGTGTGGATTTGTCCTCAGATATTTGAAAAATTCAAAGCGGGGTTTGAGCGTTTTCTCTACGCTTAAATTCAGGATCATTGGACATGAAGCAACAATCCCGGGCGTCAGACCTGCAGTGTGTATCAAGAAATCCATGTTTTCCTTTATTTTCTTAGTTGAACTCTTAAGGACTAGAGGATTACCCAGAATAATTAGACAAATCTCCTCCTCTGCCAGACCAAGGCTCGCCAAATTCTTAGTCTTCTCTTCCAGAGTTTTGAAACTAAGGTGTAGAACCGCACCGAGGACTCGCGCAAATGCTGCGGAACCATCTGGAATGCCTAAATCATTCTTCACGTACTCCACTCTAGGTATCACATGCTTCTTGAAATCACACGTCAGAAACTGAGGTTCCCTTCTGACAGCCTTGCACAGATGGTCCGTTGAGCCAAATAAGCTTCTAAGATGGAGGCTATTAGGAGCGAGACACTTTTCTAAGTTGTAATCAAAAAGTCTGGAACAGCGAGATATAATAAGTGGCATGTCTTCAGGTGCCAAGCCCAATTTTTTCAGGAATTCCATCCTGGGCTTCAACTGCGCATCCACTTTGAGCGAAAGAATCGTTGGGTTTCTAAGAATGGCGCTCTTAAGTTGGTCTTCAGTAAATCCATAATCTTTCAGGATATGAATGGCTTCTCTAGCAGTCTGGTCAGATTTGTGTCTAAACAGCCTTGGTTTTCTCCTCATTACTGTTGTTGCTTGAGAAGAAGAAAACCCACATTCTTTTGTTAAAAAATCTGAAACGACATTGAGGGAGGGAGCGGAAGGAAACGATGATGAGGAAAGTGGTGAGAACAGTAGACATCTTAAGGGTTGCAGTGAAATTGTTAGGGGGATGCATGACAGACATCTCATTGAACAAAGAATGTATTTAGGATACAAAACTGCCATCGCATTTATTGGAGAACGAGATTTGGATTGCTGCAACTAGCGGCTACCAGAGGTATTCGAGGATTCTTTATCTAGGATTAGGGTTCATTGGCACGCATCCAGGTCGACAAGATGATCGTGAGGTTTATGAGGTTTTAATAAAACCTTCCATGGAAGGGGCCTTTGAAAAAAACATTTAAAGCTCAAAAATTTCAGCTTAAAAATTAAGTTAAAAAAATTGGCAAAGTTAATGGTTTTAGAATAATGATGTGATTAAAATTAGTGAACTAACATTATTTTTTATTTTTTATTTTTTATTTCTTTTTTTCTTTTGTTTTTTAAGAATTTAAAATTTTAGATGATTGACAAGTGATAAAAAAAATTAAGTTGGTGGGTGAATTTCTAGTCTTACTTAAATTTTACCACATCAAATTTCAAGTTTCAAAAGGTAGGGGTTGCTATTTATTGGATAAGATTTGAATTAATCTTGCACCATATTTTTTTGTTTCTAGAGACTTGGTTCATGAAAATAGATCTTGAAGTCCTTTTGTTGATGTAGATTTTAGTTGCACATAACAAAAATAGATTTGTACAACATAATCCTCTCTCTTGAAAAAAAAATTAAATCTAAAAAGAGTTCAATATCCCAAGGCTTCAATTGTGAGGTCTTCACTCATTAGTATCATTAAGGGTATTTTACTTTTCTAAAATAGGGACTTATTGTTTCACGATCTTTGCAAAATTAAATAATAATTTTGATCAACTCTTCGAAAATGATATTCCCAATTTTTAGGGTTTCTCAAATTTGCAAAACACAAGACAATTTCACGAAAATTAATAAAGATTCGATTAACTTTAATCAATTTTTCAAAAACTATTTATCAATTTCTTCAAATCTTTAAATTATTTCCAAATTCTCTATACTTTCTTAGAGATTTTCTGATTTGATTCAATGATTTTAATCTCCAAACGAATTTCAAATACAATTCTTTAAACTTTTAGATTTTTAAAATATTTTTAAAAATTAAAAAGATTAAAGAAAAGAGAGGGAAGGTTAAGAAATTATGGTTTCACGAACAATACATGAATATTTTTCAAAAAATGCAAATAAAGATACAAATCAATTGTACTTGATCATATTAGTTCACAACTACATACAATAAAATGCAAATCTTCAATGCAGGACTTGTTACACAAAAAAGTGAGTCAAACAGACCTAAATATAGTGCAATAGTTTTAATATTTTCAAAAGAATATAGCAATAGTCACATGTGATTTACAATTAGGAAATGACCAAAAGTAATCTCAAATTTATAAATCTTTATAGAAATAAACGAGTGTTCTTCACTGAGAGTGATTAGAAACTATGAAGTAGACAAAAGTGAGTAATTCTTCAGCTTAAACCTAGTAGTGATCAACAATTTTGCATCCCTTAGAAATGACTAAATTCACTCCTTTAATATACACAAGGTACCAAAAATTAGTTTATAATGATCAATGGTTAAAAACAGCATCAATCAAAATCAACGGTAGTAGTTGAAATGTAGTGTGCGAATAACATCATCTTTTGAATAATTGGTGACAACTGACACTTAGAATATTTTGGAAAACATTCAAATTTTATAATATTATAGCTTTAAAATATTGGATATTTATCCATCATTAGGCTTCACCATGTGAACATTATCAGAATCCAAAATCACTTCCTTATCTTACCTCATCATACCCAAAATCACGACGTGATAGCCCTAACAAAGTAGCACAAAATCTCCATAAAAATTTACTTTGTATCTCAAAACTAAATACAACTACAAGAACTTGATACTTATACATCGACAACATAAATGGCAATTCTCATTATAAACTAAGCTATCATCTTCCCCTATATTGGCTTATTTGCCCAGTGTCTCTTATCACTTCACATGCTCGCTAAAAGCTATTAAAACTTTACCATCCCTTCTCCTGTGGAAATCTTGTGACACATACTTTTTTTTTTTAAATCATATGGTTTGTCACCCATTTGATCTCTTTGTCTCTACTTCCAATTACCTTATCATAATCTTCTATCAACATTTTCTTCTTCATCACCTTATTTAATAATTATTCATTCAATATAGAAAATGGACCATCAAGGACACCTACAAAATAACTTTGAAAATACCTATTTCTACATCATCTTCACTTAGGTTATCTTCATCATTACTATGTTCAGCTAAGACATCTATTATAGTCTATCCCTAGCCATCAAATTTCTTGTTATTTGATGCCAAGCCTCCATTTGACCATTACATTTTCTCAACCACATCCTTCTCTAATTTGAGCTAAATTTTTCAAGTTTTGAGCTTTGGGATGTTTGCACTGGTGACTATTTGCTATGTTAGCAATTGATTATTATCAAATTTTTCTATTGCCTTTATTCGTATCATTTCTATACCATTTTGCTTAAAGTGGTCCTTATAATCCTTTTATAGTTTGTTTACTCTTTTAGCTCAATGAGATGATTCCATGTACCTTCCCACAAGAGTATTATGCCATCTCCCTTAGACAACAAATCAGTTAGCCACTTGTCAAGAGTCTTTTCTTTATGCTTCAAATCGTCTATTGTTGCCATCTTTTCATGAGATACTAAAATTATATTCTAAGGTAACTCATCAATAGCTTGGTTTGTATCAATAAGAGACCTAATAAAATTTTGTAGCTAAGATACTTGCACTTTAAATTCTTTATTCCTCTTTTCATCTTTCAATAAATGAGAAGCGGTTGCTTCCAAAATTTCCTTCAATTTTACACTCCTATTCTATAGTTATGTACCCTAGATTGACAGTGGTTACCTAATAATCAACTATTGCCATCTCTCCTTTATCTTTATATTTCAACAAAGTTACAACTTGGATTATTTTGGCTCTTGAGGGGTCTCTCTTGAAAAATGCATGGTCTTAGCCCTCTTCTAAGGTCTAAGTGTCTCAATTTCCTACATTGGACTTTTAAAGTTTAATGGAACCATTTCTATTTACAAATGTTATTGCAATTGCCTCTTCAACCATTCAAGAACTTCTTTTGATAGTATCTCAAGTTGAAACTACTATTGTTTGTCCCCATCATGTTCCAATTGCAAGGAGACCTTATTTTGTTTAGTTGGTACATTTCATTCATTATGGGATTCTTCTTGAGTTTTTTTTATCCACCTTGTGAAGTTTATTCTTACATTAACTCCTCTTGCGATGGAGGGACATTTTGTGTTGGTATATATTATCCAAGAATCCCATTCTCACGTGTGTCATACATGTTGTCAACATCCTTACCTTTATCAATTTGTTCTATATGTTCTTCTGATTCATGATTAACAAGCATATCTTGTTGTTGTTCACTTGAGTTTTCTATCTCTATATTTTCCTCAAGTATTTCTTGGCTTTGTTCAACAAGGGCTATATTATCCTACATTTGCTTTTTTTTTGTTTAGGAATCTATTTTTTTTGTATGAACTTTTATAGTATATATTGTTTAATAGTTGTATACAACTTAAGTTGTCCATACTCAACCACACTAGACTCTACCCCATCCTAGCTAATTAACTAAATATTTATTATTTAATTTATTCATCATTTATATTTACTCCTCACCCTTAATTATATAAATTTGCATTTATTTAATTAACTTTAACCTTCGTCTTCACCCTCATCTCTAATTAAATAAATTTATATTTAATTAATTAAGTCTAACCTTATCCACAATTCCTCTAACTGGGTCAAGTAATTAATGCCTACTTAATTAATTGATATAGGTTAACTAATATTCACTACCATTTTCCTTGTCACATCTTGACCATTAAATTTTCTAATAAAAAATCTATAAATTATCATCTTTAATTTCATTTATGACATCCACTTTTCTACTATCATTATGTTGTCATGTTTTATATCTATCCAAACCTACTCTAGCTACATCATGTTTATTTTTTATCCAATCTATCATAATCCCAATATCATGATACTAGTTTGAGCAACCACATTCCTCCAAACTGCACAACATTAAAGGAAAAAAAATCAAGTGGGGAAGGATGCCCCTAGTTCACTTAATCTGTGAGATGAGAAGGTAAAGACAAGGAAAATTGTGTCTTTCATGTATCTATCTATTTGTCTTTTATTCATTTTTTCATCTTCAATAGGATTCTCTAGTTGTTGTGAGTCCAAATCTTCATTGTCAAGGATTTCTTTCTCTTGGGGTATCTCATAAGTAACCTCCTTATTTTCTTAAAAAATTGGGGTTGGTGTTTTACCATCTCCAAAATGATAACACTTACCCCAACTTCACTACTTGTTCAATGTGAACTAAAAAAACTTTCTCTCTTTTAGTTCAAACATTCTTCTCAAGTACATGATTATAAGGTTGGTGAAGAATAGATTCATGAGGCATCGTGCGCGCGCATACATGCACACACACATACGCATACAATTACATGTATGTATGTATGTATGTATGTATGTATGTATTTGTGAGTTTTGCATATAATGTATTATGTTTTATAAATATTTTATTTTCAATATTTTTGTTAACTAGTTAAAGTACAATCCAAAGAAAATCCTTGCTCCATTTATATGGTTGAGTCTAGGGTATAAATACAACATACAAAAATTAGTTGGGACTCAAAACTCTAGTTTGTTTTTCACCATTTTCTTGTTAGCATTAGTTTTGTTGTCAAAACCTTGGATAGGTTACATAAAGGATGGCTAGGAAGGAGATATTAGAAAACTTAAAATTTAAATTGAACATAATGATTATAAGAAGGGATAATTTCTTTTTTGATAAACTGCAACTCTATCTCCTTGATGTCTACCACATGAAAGGGGGTTAGGTACCAAGGGAATTGAGAATGGAAAGCAGGAGAGATCTCTAAAAGAATCCCTAAAAAGATGTGATCTATAGAAACAAATTAGAAAATAACTACTATGGGAAAAGATAAAGGAGTAATACAATCTAAAACTAAAAACACCAATGGCTAAAGGAGATAAAAAAAATATAGGAGAGATTGTAGAGAAAAATGAATTTGTTGGTATTTTGGATATGTTGATATGGTTTTGTCATTGATGTCAACACTTGTCAACACTTATTAGCACTTGGAGACTTGGTTATGTTCATCGGCAAGCGACTTATGCACAGTCACTGGTATTTGGTTCACCGGCAGGTTATATTGTTCACCGGCACTTGGAATGACTTGCAGACTACTTGGTTATGTCGAATACACTGTTTGGACACTTTGTTTTGGTGATTTGTTCATTAGTATATTCGGGTTTGCATATTTGTTGTTACCGGAAAATAGGTCCAGGTTATGCACCGACATGCATATCTATTCCAGATCAGCATGACACATCATGGAGATGATTTGATATTATTGTAAATGCATTGAGCCAACATCATGCATCAGATATTGTTTCATTTGTAATTGATTTTATTGTAATATCTTTTAGTGAGCTGGCCTACTCAATTGGTCTTAGGTTATGTTATAAATGTAAGATCTCATTTGTGAGATTGATATAGGATAAGGAAAAAAGATTGTAATAAGGTATATGTGAATATAAGCAGAGCTATACACACAGACATCATTCAAGATTGAAGGAAGGTTTGAAGAAGGCATATCAAAGCTAAACAGGTACTGAATCCAACATATGAAGATGCTATTTTGAGCAGTACATTATCATTGGATTTAATCATCCAATTGTAGTCAGTGTGACTCCCATTTTATGATTGAGCAGTGAGCTCTAGGCACTTGGCCTTTCTGCATGTGCAAACCCCATATTGTACACACATATTATCTGCAGTAGTATCATCTGATTGTAGGTAAGGCTTCCCACCGTGGTTTTTCCCCTTATAGGGTTTCCATGTACAAATATTGGTGTTATGTGTTGTGGATGTTATTGTCTTTCTGTTTCATGCCTTAATCTTTATCGGTACTGCATTTAACTAATAAATTGTCTACCGACATAAAGTTTGGTTTACCGATATTAAGCATTAAGTTTTGGTTAAGTTGATTTTGGTTTGAATTTATTGGACAATTGATTCTCCCCCCCCTCTCAGTTGTCTCCGGGACCTAACAATTGGTATCAGAGCGTAGTCCTCTTTTTCCAAAAGTTTAACAGCTTGAGGAGATCCACTGTCTTCTAGCTATTTCAGGAAGGGCAGTCCTAAACTTGATGGAACTAACTATGGCATATGGAAGATCGTGATGGAGACACACTTGAATTGCATTGGAAAGGACATATGGGAGGTTACAAAGAATGGTTATGTTGCTCCTACTCAAGGTCAACCTAATCCGCCAACCTTAGGTAAAGATGAGGAAAATGATTGCAAAGCAAGAGAAGCACTTTTGAGTGCATTATCAGATCAGCAAATCATGGGATTATCAAATAGATCTACTACTAAAGCTATTTGGGACAAATTGGAAACATTGAATGAAGGAGATTCCACAGTCAAAATTGTAAAACTTGAATGCTTTCGGGTCAGGTATGAAAATCTGAAAATGGAAGAAGATGAAAGGATTTCTACATCTGCTTCATCATCATCATTTGATAAATCTGATTGGAAAGCCTTTTATGCAAGAGAACTTGAAGAAAGTAGAAGAGAAAATGAAGAACTGGAAGAACTTGAAGCACTATTTGCAAGGAAAATGCCTAAAGGTCCAATTGGAAGTAAGTATGAAGGTAAAGCACCCTTTAAATGTTTTAACTGCAATAAGACTAGTCACATGGCATCTAGGTGTCCTAATAGACATGCAAGATTGAAAAAAGAAGCTAAAAGAACATACAAACCTAACCCTGAATATCAGAGATACAGATTTAAGAAGAAGAGAGACAAATCTTGTTACCTTGTTGATGAAGGAGTCACTGATGATTATGATGAGGATCCGACAGAAAATGGATGGGTTTTTGTTGCTATAACAAAAGATCAACCGACACCTACTGTTCAACCGGTAGAGAAGGCCCTGGTAGCTAGAATTGAAGATAAGGATGAATGGATCATTGATTCAGGATGTTCACATCATATGACTGGTGATAAAAGTAAATTCTTAACCTTTCAGGAATACAATGGAGGTCTAGTGAGATTTGGAGATGATAAAGCTTGTTTGATCAAAGGAAAAGGCACTATATCTTTTGATGGTAAGCACAATATTGATAATGTTTACTATGTTGAAGGTTTGAAGCATAATCTTTTGAGTGTTGGTCAATTAGTTGAAAAAGGATTTCAGTTACAATTCAAGAATGGTAAATGCAAAATCATGAACAAAACTGGTTTGGAAATTGCAACCGGTAATCAGACTAGAGGTAATATTTTTCATTTGAACAATAATGAAAAGACATGCTCGATTGCACATATTGATGAAAGCTAGTTATGGCATAAGAGACTTTGTCATGTAAATTTTGATTGCATTGTGAAAATCAGTACAATTAAGGCAGTAAGGGATTTAACTAAAATTGTCAAACCTCACAATCCGGTATGTAAGGAATGTCGATTTGGAAAGCAAGTTAGAGCATCTTTTAAGATAATTTCAGAAAATTCCAATAATATTCTTGACTTAATTCATACTGATTTATGTGGTCCAACAAGAACTAGAAGCTTACAAGGAGATAGGTATTTTATGCTAATCATTGATGACTATTCTAGAATGTGTTGGGTTACTTTTCTCAGGGAGAAATCAGAAGTACTTGGGAAATTCAAGCTATTCAAGGTGATGGTAGAGAATGAAATCGGTAAGAAAATAAAATATTTGAGATCAGATCAAGGAGATGAATTCACATCTAAGGAATTTAATACATTATGTGAAGTGAATGGAATCAGAAGACAACTATCAGCACCCCCAACAACCCAGCATAATGGAGTTGTGGAAAGGAAAAACAAAACTATTTTGGATATAGCTAGAAGTATGTTATCAGAAGCAAATCTACCTCATGTATGTTAGAGAGAAGCAGTGAATACAGTGGTTTACACATTCAACAAAGTTCACATCAAAGGTGAAACCGGTAAGACCTCTCATGAACTATGGTTTGGTATTACTCCTACTCTTAAATATTTCAGAATATTTGGAAGTAGATGCTATATTAGAAGAGATAAGTATATTGGAAAATTTGATCCTAGAAGTGATGAAGGAATATTTCTTGGTTATTCATCTAAGAGCAAAGCATATAGATGTTTTAACAAGAGATTGTAGAAAATTGTTGAGAGTACAAATGTAAAGATTGATGAATAGTTTAGAGGAAATTCAAGGTACATGTACTCTGAACTGGCAACAGAGATAATATCAATGAGTACATAGGTATAGAATGATGATCTAGTCACACCGGCATCATCTAAAAATTCCACAGTAACTGAGGAACAATAGCAAGAAAAGACACCCCGGTATGTAAGATTGAACCACTCTGAAGATCAGATAATTGGGAACAAGTATCAAGGAGTTATGACTAGAGGGAGATTGGCAAATGAAGAGGTATGTATTATTTATCAAATTGAACCAACATTAGTTAATGAGGCATGTGAAGATAAATTTTGGATTAAAGCTATGGAAGATGAATTGGAACAAATTGAAAAGAATAACACATGGACATTAGTTCCCCGACCTAAAGACAAAAATGTAATTGGAACTAAATGGGTATTCAGAAACAAACTCAATGAAGATGGTAAGTTAATCAGAAATAAAGAAAGACTAATGTGTAAGGGATATTCACATAAAGAAGGAGTTGACTATAATGAAACCTTTGCACCGGTAGCTAGAATTGAGGCAGTCAGATTATTCTTGGCTTTTGCAGCACACAAGAACTATAAAGTATATCAAATGGATATTAAATGTGCATTTCTAAATGGAGATCTTGAAGAAGAAGTTTATATTGAACAACCTGATGGATTTTCATTGACAGATGACAAAGATGTGGTTTGCAGGTTAAGAAAAGATTTGTATGGGCTAAAGCAAGCTCCTAGAGCTTGGTATGCTAGATTGGATAAATATATTTTGAAGATTGGTTTCACTAAAGGTAATGCTGACAACAACTTATATTACAAAGTGACTAATGATGACATATTGGTTATAGAAGTTTTTGTTGACGATATAATCTTTGGAGGAGAAGATGGATTATGTAAAGAATTTTCTAATAAAATGCAACAAGAATTTGAAATGTCTATGATTGGGGAGATAAAATTCTTTTTAGGATTGCAGATTTCACATACTGATAAAGGTATATTCTTGAGTCAATCTAAGTATTTGAAGGAATTACTAAAGAAATTTGGCATGGAGAACTCTAAACTGGTAAGCACACCTATGACTACGACTGATAAATTATCATTGAAGGATGAATCAACACCTGTTAATCCGACTAGATACAAGTCTATGATAGGAGGTTTACTGTATTTGACACAAACAAGACCTGATATTACAAATGTAGTATGTATTGTTTCAAGATTTCAAAGTAATCCTAAAGAAAATCATGAATCAGCAGTAAAAAGGATTTTTCGGTACTTACAAGGCACTACAAATCTTGGCTTATGGTATCCTAGAGATGAAAACTTTGATTTATGTGCATACACAGATGCAAATTGGGCAGGAGATGTAGATGACAGAAAAAGCACCACTGGTGGAGCATTTTTTCTTGGTAGCAGATTGATTTCTTGGTTGAGTAAGAAATAAAGTTGCACATCTTTATCAACAACAGAATCAGAATATGTTGCAACAACAACTAATTGCACACAGGTATTATGGATTAAGAAAATGTTAAAGGACATAAAGGTAAAATGCAAGGAACCTATAACAATTTACTGTGATAACATGGCAGCAATTGATATATCTAAGAATATGGTACTTCACTCAAAAACTAAACATGTTTCTATCAAATTAAATTTTCTAAAAGAGAATGTTGAAGCAAAATAAGTGAAATTGGTTTATGTGAATACTAAAGAGCAGATTGCAGATATTTTTACTAAGCCTCTGCCTAAAGAGACTTTTGAATATCTCAAAGAGCAACTTGGGGTTATACCCCCACTGGTAGAGACTTAGACAGTTGATGTTTGTCATCAATCGACAGAATTCACAAAGAAATATTTTATTCCGGCTTTGATGAGGAGAGCTACTTCTCAGGGGGAGTAGTTGGTATTTTGTAATGAATTGGTATTTTGTATTTGAATCTGGATTTTGTATTGCTTTGGCATTTGATGTCAAAGGGGGAGAGATTGATATGGAAAAACACATTATCCTTTGGGGGAGAGATTGTTATTTTGGGAGAAATTGATTACTCTCTATTTGTATTTTGATTTTGGGTTAATAATCTCTTTGGGAGATTGTTGGTTTTTGGTTTTTGGCATTTTTTTTTTGGCAGTTTGATGGTTTTTCCATCTTGTGTTGCCATCAATGCCAAAGGGGGAGATTGTTGGTATTTTGGATATGTTGATATGGTTTTGTCATTGATGTCAACACTTATCAGCACTTGGAGATTTGGTTATGTCCACTGGCAAGCAAGTGACTTATGCACAGTCACCGGTATTTGGTTCACTGACAGGTTATATTGTTCACCGACACTTGGAATGACTTGGAGACTACTTGGTTATGTCAAAGACACTGTTTGGACACTTTGTTTTGGTGATTTGTTCATTAGTATATTTGGGTTTGCATATTTGTTGTTACCGACAAATAGGTCCAGGTTATGCACTGACATGCATATCTATTCTAGATCGACACTACACATCATGGAGATGAGTTGATATTATTGTAAATGCATTGAGCCGACATCATGCATCGGATATTGTTTCATTTGTAATTGATTTTATTGTAATATCTTTTAGTGAGTTGACCTACTCAATTGGTCTTAGGTTAAGGTATAAATGTAAGATCTCATTTGTGAGATTGATATAGGATAAGGAAAAAGGATTGTAATAAGGTATATGCGAATATAAGCAGATTTATACACACAGACATCATTCAAAGTAAGTGTGATTCCCATTTTGTGATTGAGCAGTGAGCTCTAGGCACTTGGCCTTTCTGCATGTGCAGACCCCATATTGTACACATATATTATCTGCAGTAGTATCATCTGATTGTGGGTAAGGCTTCCCACCATTGTTTTTCCCCTTACAGGGTTTCCACGTACAAATATTGGTGTTATGTGTTGTGGATGCTATTGTCTTTCTGTTTCATGCATTAATCTTTATCGGTACTGCATTTAACTGATAAATTGTCTACCGACATAAAGTTTAGTTTACCGGTATTAAGCATTAAGTTTTGGTTAAGTTGACCCCCCTCTCAGTTGTCTCTGGGACCTAACAGAATTAACAAGGAAAATTAACATGGCATGTCCAAATGAAAAGTAGAGAAGATAGAAAAAAAAAATTGAGAGGGAAGAGAGACAAGACAAAATATTGGAGAATGCAAAGAAGATGAGGAATGAGCATGTTAATAAGGGTGTTGTTGACTGTGACAAGTTCAATGTAATTAAAGAAGAGGAAAGAAAGGAAACTAGAAAATAAGAGTGGAAGGGTCTATAAAACTTGAATTCACACTAGGAAAGAGCAAGACAACTCTTAACAAGTTTAGAGAAGAACATCGATGAATAAGGAAAATAAAAAAACTGTTCATGGAGGATTATAGTAGCACAAAAGCTCCATCCCTACCACAATTCTCCAAAAAATTGAGAATGGGGCTTAGATCTATCAAACATAACAATCAAGTTAGATGATAGATTCCTTGAACTCGTAAGCTCAAAAGAAATTTTTTCCCTTCAAGAAACAATATTTAGAAGAATTAGTTAACAAAAGCATAAAAGATATTAAGAGAAGAAATAGAAAAAGAAAACAAGGTCATGTTTAACTTAGGATAAGAATTATTTCTATTAACTAATCAAATGTCAATAACAAATAAGAAAATGAAGAGATACTATGAAGAGTCACAACTCCCGAACGAACATTCATCCCCTATGCCATATTAAACTAGGAGGATATCAGTTAACGAGATATACAACATAGATAAGAAAAGAGAAAGGAAGAATTGACAAGATAGTAGATTGGGGAGTGTAAGGAGGTTACGTAGCTGAATAACTCCCCACACTAACCTTGAGGGGAGCGTAATGCACAACTTTTCAGATATAATAATTAAAAAAACTTAACAAAAATAAGCATAAATAACATGCATACCACAACACAATGATTTATGTGGGGAAACCCTTTCTAGAGAAAAACCCCACACTCCAAAAAACTATGTAGCCCAATATATTATTCAAAAATTAACAACAAAATACAATATACTTGTAGAGCAAGATTCTCATTGGAGTATCACCAACCAAAGATCTAGAGGTAACTTAAGAACTATTAGACTCTTAGGCACAACCTCCATCCCATGCACCTAATATATGGGAGATACAATACATGAAACCATCAAACAATAATAAAAACTATGGGATAAACCACTCAAGAGTGGCACCCATCTTATCTCTAATGCAAGATGACATATGAATACACACACCAACACGTGTAACTCTCTTTTACAACTCATTTATGTATCCAAAACATTTTAATATTTCCTATTTCAAGAGACCCATCTTTCGAAGGCCATAACTTTTGAATCGGGTGTCCAATTAACAAATCTTCTATGTTGGAAAGCTTGTGAAGTGATCAATTTGATGAATACTAAGAGGGGGGGGGTGAATTAGTATACCCAATAAATACAATGAATACTTAAACAGTTTAGTTGCTGACCGGTGAAGCAAGTTAAATAATAACTTGATTAGAACAAAAACAAACCAGATAGCAAATAAAGCATTCACCCACAAAAGTGCAATCACTATAACACAAGATGTTTTTGACATGGAAACCCAAATGGGAAAAACCACGATGAGTAAAACTCACAAGTCAACTATCTGTAGAATAGTAACCAAACCAGTTAAGGTCAGACTGGTTAAGGTCTTACAATGTTCTTCACCAGAACAGATCCTGTTAGGAATCGAGATCTCTGTTAGGAGATAAGTCCTGTTAAAGACTACCCTGTTGAAGGATTTCAAATTCATAATTGTGAATCACCTTGTTAGAGGTTTTACAAAAGGCTTGACTAGGCCTACCCAGTTAAGGGTTTCAGACTTGTCCAAGATATTAGTATTCAACAAGTAAATGATCTAGATAGTAGCATAGAATGCTTGAGTAGATCCTTTATCATTCCTTGTTAATGTATTCAGACATTACTTCAGTCTTCTATCTTTTTGCACTCTCAATCTCAGTCATGAGATATCCTTTTCTTGATCAAACCTAATCTTTGCACATAACAACTTTTCTTCACTCATGCAAAACCCTAGACATGATGTCCTTATATAGGAACTTGATTTCATGTCGGTCCAATAAGATTAGACTACAATTTTCTAGGTACAGTGCATCTAGACACTTTTGGTAACACGACACAAAAATATCGCCATAGTGTCGATGGATGGTAACTCATCACACATTACAAGTATACCGGTTAACTACATATACCGATTACCGGTTAACAAGTGAAGACTGGAAAATTGGAACATAGTTGTTCTGATAAAAAAGATTAACTATTGCTCGAGGTCTTTGTTCCACTTGGGATCTTCATACCACTTGGGGTCTTTAGTCATACTAAGACTGGTAAGCATCTTTTGCATAATACCAATAGTCTTCAACAAACAAAGACTATACATACAATACCGGTTAGAATAGCTACCGGTTGAGAATAACACATTCATCAAACAAGTGTGTGTCCATCAATGACAATCACAACTAAACATCATCAAAATATCAACAATCTCCCCTTTTGGCATTGATGGCAACACTTAGGAAAAAATTGACGTCCAAGTGCTTTAAAAAGAAATGCCACGAGCAAGATTACTCCCCCTAAGCATATACACTACTCCATTACAAAAAAAACTTCATCAAAATTTGAATATATATATGAATATATACACTACTCCCCCTTTGCCAACAATGACAAAGTAAATGCAAAGTATTTCCAGGTTGCATAATGTAAAAACAGAGTATGTGTTCATTTCAATAAAGAGTAAAACTTTTCAAAAAAGGATTTAAAATTTTGCAAAAAGTCCTTCATATCTGAGGACCATGACTCAAGAAATGAGGCAAAAATTTCACTCTCAGTCTTCATTTGGAAAGATAGTTCTTCCATCGCATCTATGGTTCTCAGCTCCTGTATCATAGTGATGGCTTCTAGGTTCAAAAAGCATTTCTGGAGTACCTGCAATTTAGGCAATAGGAGCAACTGAAGCTCCTAAAAATCTCGAGTCCGATTGCAGATTTCTGAGTCCAACTTAGCAATTTGATGCTGATACAAGTGAATAGTGTGTCCATAGGTTGGGAACGGATCATAGGGTAGTTTGAAGGTGGCGATGTACATCTGTAACTCTGTTTGTAATAGTGACTTTTGCTTTAGAGCATCTTCACAAAATAGTGCAGTTGACAAATTTTACTTAAAAGTAGGTGACCTTCACCCATAGCTGACCTTATAGCATCTTTATGTTTAACCAGTTTTGCTCGGTCATCGTTCATGTGTTGAACTAAGGCAACTGCAAGTGCCTTTTCATGACTTTTCTTTGTGGTGGCCTAGGCAACATCTTCAAGATATTGTACCTAGTCATTGATGACTGTGTAGAGAAACTTGAGTTTAGCCAATGAGGAATCGGTACCGGGGAGATTAGTACCAGAGATTAGATTGGAAAGGGTGTCAACAACAAACTGAATGACATCATGTTCTTTCTTTTTCCTTAGTTCTTCCAATCGTTCCTGTGCTAAGTGAATACTTCATAGTAGCTTTGTTTCATCAGCTAATTGGGTTATACAAGCAAGAGTTAAATCAGTGGAGTTGGTGGAGTCGACCTGCTTAGCTTGATTGCCAGTTGTCTAAGGAATCTGTTCTCCTTCTTTGGCTTTGACCTTCGCTTGTCTTCGCTTCTCCTCTTCATCTCTTTCTAGGACTAGCATGGCAGCCTCTGCTTTCTCCTTTTGTTGCTTCCTCTCTTCTTCTCTATGTTTCTCCTCTTCCTTCTTCACAATTTCTTTCCTCTTTTCTTCTTCCTCTTTTTTCTTTTCTTCTTCTTCTTGTCTCTTCTTTTCTTCTTCCTGACTCTTCTTTTCCTCTTCTTCCTTCTTCTTCTCCGCTTCTTCCTTCTTCTTTTCCGCTTGCTCTTGTTCTTATTTTTCTTTCTCTGCTTTCTCTTTCTGTTCTTTCTCTAATATTTCTTTTGCATCTTCTTCCACATCTGGAGTGGTTTCCTCCATGTCTAGTTCATCAACATCAATGGGTTCATTTTTTTTTGCTAGTCTTTCACCCATGTTGTGAAAGACTTCATCAGGAATGGTTGTGGATGGATCAGGTTCCTGTTCAGCCAGCCGACTAGCTTCGTATACATTTTGCATGTCAACAACAGTTTTCACCTTCAAATGGGTGTCTTCTTCCACTTCAGAAGTTTTACCTTCGAGTAGTAGAAGTTTTCTTCTTCACATGAAGAAGATGCCTTTGTGTTTGTCAATGATTTCTGTAGGATTTTGCCAAGATCAAGGGCACAATGAAAAGCATAAAAAGAGAGACAAAAGAATGACAAGAACAAATTGTATTCTCATCAATATGCAAATGATCAACTGGATTAACCAATACAATGAATATAGGCCTACTTATATAGGCAAGGCCATATGGATGTACGAGCACATAATTATGACATGTGGCTCAATGAGAAACAAGGGTAGGTAAGAAATACTAGGGGTAGGTAGGAGAAATAATATAATATTCCACAAGAGGTGGATGACCCACCGAATGTGGAGTGTAATAGAAAAATAATACCACAAAAGGTGGAATTTCTCCTACAAGCTGTATCCCTATGTGCACACTTCCCTAAGTGTCTCAAATCCAAACTACGAAGAGATGCATTATCCTAAGTTAACTTAAGTAAAGTGTAATAATATCCAAAATGAATATTTATTTACACCAACACCCCCCCTTAAGTGCAACTTAGGGGAATGAAGACTCAAGTCAACAATATAAGATGGGTCCCGGCTACTAGGCCATGATAGGTACCCATGTACAATATGCTAATGCAAGCAAAACTATGCAATGCAATCTCTCACAAACGGAGAAAGGGAGAAAACCTAGTGGGAAAAAACTCCCCCCCCAAAAGAGAGATGAAAGTACAAAAGACTCTCAAAGAAGAAGGACAAAACCTCAAAGAGGAAAAAGTCCCCCCCTTAAGAGAGAAAGGAGAAGTCAGCTGAACCCCCCTAATGACACATCCCGCACCCCCAAGAGAGCTCACAACTGCTGGAACTTACTCTTGGTGAAACGTTTGGTGAATATGTCAACAACCTGCTCCGTTGTAGGACAATACTGCAAATCAATGACTTGCTCTTGGATGAGCTCTCGTATATAGTGCATATGAATCTCGATGTGTTTGGTCTGCTGGTGCTGGACCGGGTTCTTCGAGATTGCAATAGCACTCTGATTGTCGCAATGGAGAACTATCGGTCGTGGAGTGGTGAATCCAAACTCTGTGAGAATTTGCTGGAGCCAAATGGTCTCAGTCGCTCCGTTAACAGTGCCTTGATACTCAGCCTTAGTCGAAGAGAGAGCAATAGCATGTTGCTTCTTGCTCTGCCAACAAATGGGGCCCGAACCAAGGTGAAAACTATAACCAAAAGTAGACTTAAGATCATCAAGATTGCCAGCCCAATCGGAGTCTATGTAACCAACCAAGCGAAGTCCTGTGCCTGCTGCATAGTGAATCCCATAGTGATGTGTACCCTGGATGTAATGAAGGATGCGTTTGGTAGCTTTCCAATGAAGCTCATGTGGTTCCTACATGAAGCGGGAAACCATGCCAACTACAAATGAAATATCAGGGCGTGTATGGGTCAAGTAGATGAGACTACCCACAAGCTGACGATACAAAGTGGCATCAACTGGTGGAGAAGAACACTGAGCCTTAAGCTTGACTCCTGAAAGAAAGGGAGTCGGAGCAAGCTTACAATTAGCCATATGAAAGCGTACAAGTAGATCAAGAGCATACTTGGGCTGCGATAGTGTAATCCCGGAAGGTGATTGTGAAATCTCTATCCCAAGAAAGTAGTGCAAAAGACCCAAGTCAGTCATAGCAAATCTGTCATGCAAAGCAGATTTGACCCTGCTAATGATGGATGTGGTACTCCCTGTAATGATCAAGTCATCAACATAGAGCACAAGTATCAAGTGAGAGTCATCCTGTCGCAAAATGTAGACATTCGGATCGGAATGACACCTAGTGAACCCTGCGGAGAGAAGAAAGGAATTCATCTTGGCGTACCAAGCCCTGGGGGCCTGCTTAAGGCCATAGAGAGATTTCCTTAGTCTGCAAACCAAGGAAGTATCCTGGATGAAACCCTGTGGCTGCTCCATATAAATCTCCTCATCAAGATCACTATGAAGAAAAGCACTCTTCACATCCATCTGATGTACAACCCAACCACGAGCTGCAGCAATAGCAAGTGTCAAACAAATGGAGTTCATCTTGGCTATGGGTGCAAAGGTCTCAGTATAGTCAACACCTGCAACCTGAGAGAAACCTTTCGCAACAAGCCGAGCCTTATACTTATCCACACTACCATCTGCTACAAACTTGGTCTGATAGATCCACTTACATCAAACCATCTTTCTCCCCTTAAGGAGATGGACTAAATCCCATGTGTTGTTCCTCATCAAGGAACCATACTCTTCCTCCATAGCTTGGTCCCACTCAGGAACCCTTGATGCTTCCCTAAATGTATGTGGATCGGAAGCGGTAGCAATGAATGCATGTGGTAGATCCTGATGCTGTGATCGAGTTCTCCGTGTATCTAAAGGATCCCCAACAAGAGAACCCACAGACTCAAGTGTCTGTCGAGCCCAACGAGGTCTAGGTGGAGGTGGAGAATGAGGCTCTTCAACTGCAAGTGGACCCTACGAAGGTGTAACCCTATGAGTCGGAGTTAAAGGAGTCTCATCATCTGAATCACTAACATCACTATCCACAATGGAGGAAGGTGGAGGAGGTAGAGAGGCTAAGCTAGGAGAGCTTTCCTCAAAGTGAACACTCATCTCAATGAACACCTCATGTGTCTCAGGATCCATCAATCTATATGCCTTAACACCCTCAGGATATTGAACAAATATGCAAGGCCAACTTTGAGGTTCCAATGCCTTGCGTTTCTGCGGAGGTATGCGAGCCCATGCTGGACACCCAAAGACTTTGAAATGTCGCACAATCGGTTTCCTACCAGCCCAAGCTTCAAAAGGAGTAATACCTTGCAAAGCTTTGTGAGGAACCCGATTCTGGATGTGTGTGGCACAACTGATAGCCTCTACCCAAAAAGCAAGATCAAAAGAATGTGCATGTATCTTACAGCTAGCCATTTCTTTGAGAGTTCTATTCTTGCGTTTTGCAACCCCGTTCTGCTATGGAGTGTATGCGACAGAATGCTGAAGATCAATCCCCTCAAATGTACAAAAATCCTCAAGTCTTTTGTTCACATATTCCCTTCCATTATCTGTGCAAAGAATCTTGACCACTTTCCCTGATTGCTTCTCCACACGAGTCTTGAAGTCCTGAAATCTGTCAAATACTTCACTCTTATGAATAAGAAAGTAGACCCAAGTGAAGCAAGAGTAGTCATCAATGAAGGTGAGGACATAGCGGGCCTTACTAACTGAAGGTGCTAGAAATGGACCTGCTACATCGCTGTGAACAAGTTGAAGAACTTCCAAAGCTCTCCAAGCTTTCCCCTTATCAAACTTCTCCTCGGGATGCTTGCCCATGGAACAACCAGAACATACACCCTCTGAAAAACTGATTCAAGGTAGACCTGTGACTATGTCTTTAGTGCTAAGCTGCTAAAGATAGCGGTAGTTGAGGTGACCAAACAGCTCATGCCATAGCTTACTTTCTGAATTTGAATGAGTAAGCAAGGCCCTAGAAGGTGAACTTGGCACAAAGTGGGAGAATGAATAAAGCCTTGAGTTGTCATTGACTTGTCCCACTGCTACCAAGGCATCATCATCAAGTTCCTTTACCACAACTGAATCTGGTGTAAACTCAACCTTTTTCCCATTTCTGCAGTGAGTGATTTGGTAGATAGAGAGAAGGTTGGTAGACAAGTTAAGAACATAGAGAACATTCTCAAATGTTCCATCATCCATGTCAATTGAACCTTTCCCTTCAACCTCTACTTGTGTATCGTCACCTATGTAAATGTGAGGTACCTTAGATGGCTCCAATGAAGAAAACTGCTCCTTTGTAGAACCCATGTGATATGAGGCACCCGAGTCAAGTATCCATTGTTGTGAAGAACCTGTTGTAGCCACAAATGCTTTCCCTTTTCCCTTAGAATGTGAGGAAGAGGAAGGAGATGAATCCTTCTTCATGTAGGTGGATGGCAAGTTGATGTTGTTTTTCTTAAGAAGATTAGTTAACTCATCAACTTGCTTTGCGTGGCATCGATGCTCATCATGACCATCTTCTTGCAATATGCACAAGTTGGTTTATCCTTCTTAGGTGGTGTCCCCTTATTGGAAGAGGATGAAAAATTGCCTTGTGATGGAGAGGATGATTGTCCTTTTTCCTGTTGTGGCTTAGACTTAGAGTGCTTCTTCTTCTTGTTGGAATCTTTGCCTTGACTTCCTTGATTCCCTTGATTAGCCACCAAAGCCTTGGACTTTGAAGACTTGAGAAGTCCCATGTTCAACAACTTAGATTGTTCCAATATCAACATTTCTGTGAAAGCATCAAATGAAGGCATAACATAGGAACTCCCCACTGTCAAACGATGAGTTTGGAAGCTAGACACAAATGCTGCATATTCTGGTGCAAGCTTGTCCAACAAGTTGAATATCAACTGAGCATCCTTTTTGTCAATTCCACAATCCTTAAGCTTTGCTCTTAGCTCATTTTTTTTGGTGACATAATCTTGGATTGTATCAAAACTCTTGGGATCCAAGTTGGTGAGCTCATTATTAATTTTATAGCCTCTGATTTCATCAACTTGACCATACAATTTCTGAAACATATCCCAAGCCTCCTTGATTGTTGTACACTTCTCGATGTGAAAAATGAGGTCATCTGATACATACTTGCGCAAAGTTCCAAAAGCCATGCAATTCTTTGTGAGCCATTCTAACTAAACATTAGGATCAGCCTTAGGATCAGGTGGTGCTGCTATTGTGCCATCTATGTAATGCATGAGACCTTTTTCCATTAATTTACTCCATACTTTAATTTTCCATGATGCATAATTACGTGGAGTTAAAGGTGGAAACTTATGAGGACTCATTGCAACAAAAATGAAAGAGCACAAAGAGAGGCACAATCACACAAGACACCCCCCCAAATTCACTCAATCAAAGAACCCCCCCAAAAGTGATGATTTGGCACTTTATAATTAGTGCGTATACAATGGGCCACTTGCAAAAAATGGCAAAGTGGACTTCTGATTACAATTTTACAACTGCCTCAATAAGGCCAAAAGAGACTCAAACAAGAATGCAAGAGATCTAAACTAAGATCCAAGCACTTTACAAGTACCTAATAGGCCAAATAAGACCAATATCTGACAGTACAATTTTCACTCAAAATATCTGAAATCTGATCATAGATTATGAAAGTAGACGAAAAAAAATGCACTTTAAAAAAAAACGGCACCTAAAAAGGAGGTCGTATGAGCTCAAACGAGGCCTTTGAAGTTACAGAATTGAGGATTCGACAGGTACAACTGAGAGAATCCAAAAATTTCGAAAAAATTGTGCACCAAAATTAGAAAATAACTACACCACTATGAAGATCACAAAATTTTAGCCCATTTCAAAAAAAATTGCACCAAAAAAGGAGCAAAAATGAGCAAGATATGGCCTTTCAAAGTTGGTCTGCAAAACTGAAAAGCTCAATGAAGAGGGGGTCAAAAAATTTCAAAAGTCTGCTGATGTGGTGCTGATGTCAGAAAATGATGGACTTAAATTTGACGCCCATCTGGCCATCACAAAAATGTCATCTCCCCCATGCGTGGCATCCGTACTGTACGGACATGCTGACTGTGCAAGCTGATGTGGCGGACGTACCGTGGCAGGCAGACGTGGCATATGGATCTGACGTGGCAGAGATTATGTGTCCACAAGCCAGTGGCCTCCTGCCATGTGGCGAATGTGGGTCATTGGTTTAAAAACTGCCAGCGGGAGGGAAGCGTCGTCGGAAGGTGTGGGCGACGGTCGGTGGGGTCCCGGCGACGCAGGAGCTGGGCGGTGCGGGTCTCGGTGGCTCGGGAGCTGGGCGGCGTAGAGGCTAGGCGGCGCGAGAGGTACATGATGGCGGCGGGACATGGTGGCAATGAAAGGTGCATGACGGTGGTGGCGGCTCCGACAGCGCAGGTACAACCCCTGCAACCTGCAACCTGCAGGGTACTGCAGGGTCGAGGGGGTCTGCGGACCCCCAAAAAACAACGAAAATATTTTATTTTTTTTTATTTTTTATTTTTTTAATTTTTTCCAAAAAAATTTTGATCTCTTTTTTCCAAATTTTTTTTTTCTTTTTTTTTTTTGAAAAATAATTTAAAAATTTTCAAAATCCGTACAATAATAGCCAAAATGGGGAAAAAAAATTTCTCACCAAAATAGGTTGACTTTATAGTCAAAATTCATGGAAATGGCCTCCCAGATTCAACGGTGATGTCCAAATTGCTGTATGAAACCCCCCAAAAATGAAGATCCCCAAATCCAAAAATTGAAGCCTTCCACGATGTCTCCAAAAACCAATCAATGAAGCCCCAATGGCTCTGATACCATGTAGGATTTTGCCAAGATCAAGGGCACAATGAAAAGCATAAAAAGAGAGACAAAAGAATGACAAGAACAAACTGTATTCTCATCAATATGCAAATGATCAACTGGATTAACCAATACAATGAATATAGGCCTGCTTATATAGGCAAGGCCATATGGATGTACGAGCACACAATTATGACATGTGGCTCAATGAGAAACAAGGGTAGGTAAGAAATACTAGGGGTAGGTAGGAAAAATAATATAATATTTCACAAGAGGTGGATGACCCACCGAATGTGGAGTGTAACAGCAAAATAAGACCACAAAAGGTGGAATTTCTCCTACAAGCTGTATCCCTATGTGCACACTTCCCTAAGTGTCTCAAATTCAAACTACGAAGAGATGCATTATCCTAAGTTAACTTAAGTAAAGTGTAATAATATCCAAAATGAATATTTATTTACACCAACAATTTCAAACAATTCAGAATTCGAGACATCTGGAAAGTTTTGAGAAAAAAATTTCTCCTTGATGTCTTGTTCTTTTTCAATGGCAATGCGCCATTTGTTATCCAAAGAATCATACAAAAATTTAGGTAAAATAGATTTAATATCAGAAGGTGACCGATCATTTATACATAGATATTTTATGAGTTCTTGCTCAGCATCCTCTTTTTTATTATCATTGAAATCATCAAAACAATCTTTTATGTCATAAATAAATTTTCTTATGATATTCTTTACAATCCTTTGACAATGTGTCATAGGCTTGTAAGAATAAATATCTAAGTTTATTGGTGCAGAGATTGTAGGTACATTACCGATTGACTTCATTTTCTTGGAAGATTGCCTTGTCTTCTTTATTTCTACCTCTGGTTCAAAGTCTTCAAGATTAGGTGAGTGATTCTTGGTTTTTTGTGTCCTTTTGAATACTTTTGTCAGAACAGCCTCCGGTTTCTTTTTAGCAGGTGATGTTTTGGTCACTTTGGGTTTAGCAACATATGTAATCAGTGCCGATATTGATGGCACTGCTTAACCCTTTGTCTCCATTGGTACCTCACTAGATTTGATTCTCTCTAAATAAGTACTAGTCCTCTTCTTTCTAGGCTCCAGTGGTGAGGCTAGAAGGGTTGAGGCGTATCCTGTCAATATATCATTAATTATTTCATAGGCCATAGGCCCAACTACATCTTTTTTGGGTTCAATTGCTTCCATTATGAATTCATCTGTTTTGATGGTGAAACAAATGTCATCTTCATATTCTTTAACTAAATCACCAGATATTCTCATTCTTTGGTTCATTTTTAGTTTGAATTCACTAAAATACTTTTTCAAAGTCTCCGGATATCCAGTTCCTACTGCTTGCAGACTCTCCTTTATTTGTCTGGTAACCAGTAGATCAGTTGACCATTCAACATCTCCGACTCCAGGAAAGTATCTTTGAAAGTAGAAAAATAAACCAATTAGTAACTGACCAAACTTGAACCTTTGAGTTTTATCTGATTTGATTGACTTCAGGTTCTCTAAGAGTTGATTCTTCATACAGGTACATAGTTCACATTCTGCATCTTCCTTCATCATTTTGTAAGTGGCATGCACACTAGTTGAAGGAACAAAATTCATCCTGCTAGCATAAAATATTCTGTACCCAATTACCATACATGCATATTTTACCAAATCATCTCTAATGGTATTAATAGTCATTGCTTGTTGATCACTTACTGAACTAGTGAGCTCCATTACTTTTGCTTTAGGGATTTTTCGAAGAACGGGTACTTCCCTAGTATTGAAAAATCCGGTCATGGCATGAATTGCCTCCGGTGTGATGCCATGAGTTCGTTCAAGGTACATTTTGTCACCATGAACCCTACTGAGGATAATCCTGATGTGTTCCTTGGTAAAATATTCAAGAAAATAAATTGCATTGTGCAATTTCTTCTTCTCTATTATGCTATATTCAGGTTTAATATTTTTAACATCTCCACAAAACAGACTCAGCTAGGAGTGAATTACTAGGGACCTAGGTCTTCTAGTTTACAATCAATATATCATGTAATATCACCTTTGACAATGACTCTGGTGGGAATTTCAGATAGGGCATTGTACCTCATCTTAACAAGATCAGGTGTGTGCTCAGATTCAGTAGAACTAGAGGGGATATTTGATGCAGATGCCATACTAAACTGATTCCAAATGATAAGAATGTTTCAAAGAGAAATACCTTTATTCTCCAAGTTTAGGGTTTGCTAATGTCGAGCAGAACACACTTCTCCAGACACTTGATTACCACTTTGACTTTCACACTGATAGTATGAAACAATTGCAGGATTTGTGCAAGATTCCTTTCTGAATTCTTTCGAATGCATGATGAATTGCTCTGGTTGCACTACTCAGCTTAAGCAAAGTCTCTCGGAAACTAGGTAAGTAGAAATGACGACAAAAGTTTTAAACATGTTCCCACCTACCATAATAAATGCATCACTATTAGGGTTCAAACCCTAATTTTACTTTTTACCGCTTCACTTCTTCTGTCTATTGACAGGTAACAATTATTGATAAAAGTGCCTTATCGATATACTCTGAGGTTTTCTAAATGTTTATACCAATATGTTCCCCCTAAGCTTTTTGAAGCTCAGTTTACTGATTCAAGGATTTCCACACTTGGTGCGGAAATTGGTTCATCATGTGTCTTCACTTCAGATTTCTTTTTCCAGGTTTTGTCCATATCTGCTTGAACAGTTTCAACATCAATTTTCCCTTCAGCATTGATCGGTATGTCTCCCGATGGATTCTTTCTCAGTCTACATGTTCTAGCAGTGTGTCCTGATTTGTTGCAGTGATAGCATACCATTCCAGGTGTTCTCCATGGTCTGGTATTTATATTTCCATTCTTCCTTCTGCAAGTTGCAACGGTGTGACCTCTACCATGACAGAAGTTCCTCTCCAACTAGTTGCCGCTTCACAACAATTTGATCGATGATTATAGGTTCTGTACTGGTTTGGATTCTGGTTCATAGGAGGTTTAGGGGTGGCTCCATTGGATCTTGGTGGATAATTTCCAAAGTTGATGCTAATTGACCTGCACTCAAAAGCTCTATGCCCAAACTTGTTGCATGTGTAACAGTGACCATTAAATCTACTAGGTCTAGCCACATTATTATGAAAATAAGGAAAATTATTGTTAGGCTTGCTCCTACATACATTCATAGTATGTCCTTTTTTAAGATAGTTAAAGCAAACAAGTTTAAACTTTTTCTTACCTTTATTTTCGTTGTTGTCCTTAGGCGTTGATTGCTTCTTCAATGCAACAGTCTTGGTTCCAGAGGTCTCACCTTCCTCGTATCTAGAGAAACCAAGTCCAGTTGTATCCTTTGATGGTTTTACAGATTCTAGCTTTTTCTCTAGCTTGACAACACTTCGGTTGAACTAAGCAAGTATTTCTTTGGTCTCAGCAAGTTCCTTAGAAAGAGCATCATTGGTCTTCATCAAGGTTTCATTTTGAGAGATAGTTGCATCCAGTTCAACTTGCATTTCTTCTTTCTCTTCCTTACCCTCCAACAGATAGGCGGTAATCGTGCCAACTTCTTGCTTTAATTTAAAGATCTCATGCACCTTGTCCTTTACCAGATCTTCAACTTTTCTCCTATTTTCCAGTTCCTGACTCATCCTGATAGTCAGTCCTTCTAACTCCCTTCTTAGGTTAGTTTTGGGTTCATTTAGTTTCTCTACTTCTCCAACTAGGGCATCCATATCTGCTTCATCATAAGAGTTCTTTTCGGTAAGTTCCATCTACTGCTCAACAAGCTCTCTTCTCTTGACTAAAGAGGCTTTAAACTTGATCTTGAGTTCATCATAGGCTTTCTCAGATTCAGCCAAACGGTGAGTGAGTTCCCTCATACTATATTCTCCCATATCTCCTTTCAGCTCGTTAGACTTATGGAAAGGTTGGCTCTGATACCAATTGATGAATACTAAGAGGGGGGGGGGGGGTGAATTAGTATACCCAATAAATACAATGAATACTTAAATAGTTTAGCTGGTGACCGATGAAGCAGGTTAAACAATAACTTGATTAGAACAAAAACAAACCAGATAGCAAATAAAGTATTCACCCACAAAAGTGCAATCACCATAACACAAGATGTTTTTGATGCGGAAACCCAAATGGAAAAACCACGGTGAGTAAAATTCACAAGTCAACTATCTGCAAAATAGTAACCAGATCGGTTGAGGTCAGACCGGTTAAGGTCTTACAATGTTCTTCACTAGAACAGATCCTATTAGGAATCCAGATCTCTGTTAGCAGATAAGTCTTGTTAAAGACTACCCTGTTGAAGGATTTCAAATTCACAATTGTGAATCACCTTGTTAGAGGTTTTACAAAAGGCTTGACTAGGCCTACCTGGTTAAGGGTTTCAAACTTGTCGAAGATATTAGTAATCAACAAGTAAATGATCTAGATAGTAGCACAAAATGCTTGAGTAGATCCTTTATTGTTCCTTGTCAATGCATTTAGGCATTACCTCAGTCTTGTATCTTTTTGCACTCTCAATCTCAGTCACGAGATATCCTTTTCTTGATCAATCCTAATCTTCACACATAACAATTTTTCTTCACTCATGAAAAACCCTATACATGGTGTCCTTATATAGGAACTTGATTTCATGTCGGTCCAATAAGATTAGACTACAATTTCCTAGGTACAGTGCATCTAGACACTTTTGGTAACACGACACAAAAACATCACCATAGTGTTTGTGGATGCTCATCACACATTACAAGTATACCGGTTAACTACGTATACCGATTACCGATTAACAAGTGAAGACTGAAAAATAGGAACATAGTTGTTCTGATCAAAAAGATTAACTATCGCTCGGGGTCTTTGTTCTGCTTGAGATCTTCATACCACTTGGGGTCTTCAGTCATACTAAGACTGGTAAGAATCTTTTGCATAACACTGATAGTCTTCAACAAACAAAGACTATACATACAATACTGGTTAGAATATCTACCGGTTGACAATAACACATTCATCAAACAAGTGTGTGTCCATCAATGACAATCACAACTAAACATCATCAAAATACCAACACAATCATGTTGTAATGTACTACATTATTTATGACCCATTTGGTCCCATTTAGAGGCTCTAAGTCCTTCGAAATTAACTTTGAAGCTTTTGTTTGGCATGGTAAAAATGGATACTTTAATATCTTTAAATCCAACCAAACATGATCTTGTCATAAAAACTTACTGCATGCTTATTTAACCAATTTGAAGGTTTCGGGATAGTTTTGGGCCAATTTGTGCTCAAACTAAAACTTACTAAAAATAGCGTCTTATGTATATCCAAGGTTGAGACACCATTTCCTAATATTCTCCCACTTGTTAAACACCTTTCAAGAGCAAAGGGAATGTCCCCACGATAATTTTATTGTTAGGGGCCATGAGGCCCATAGACTCCAAACACCATCTAAACTTATTTATGCTCACAACTTTAGTCAAAGAATATACAACATTGATCATAGTTTCTATCTTAACCAGCTTCACCCTGCCATTCTTAATCATATCTCTAATAAAATAATACTGAACATCGATGTGTTTGGTTCAGGCACGAACTCACAGGTTCTTAGCTAGGCAGATTGCACTCTAACTACTATCACAATAAATTGTTATTGCATCTTGTTTAATTCCAATATTTGAACAAAATCTACTAATCCAAATTACTTCTTTACAAACATGAGTGGATTCCATATACTTTACCTCAATAGTGGACAAAAAACCATAGTTTGACGCTTACTCATCCAACTAATTGCACCACTAAATAAAGTAAACACATAAGCACTTGTGAATCTTTATCTATCAATATCACCTGCCTAGTCTGAGTCCACATAAACATGAATATCTGGGAAATATCATCTCCTATCAAATTACCATGATAACACAAAGAACTCTAAGGTACCCTTCAAATATCTAAAGACTCTTTTAATTGCATCCCAAAGAACTCTACCAAGATTAGACGTATATATGGAAAGAACTTTCATTTGGGTAATGTCTAGTCTAGTACATACCATAGCATACATAAAACTTCCACCTACACTCTGGTAAGGCACTCTTCTTATGTCTTTCATCTCTAATTGGGATTTAGGACAATCTAAAATAAATAACTTTGTTCCAATTGTAAAAGGAACACATAATGGTTTATAATCTTGCACATTGAACCTCTATAAACAAAATTCATATACTTACCCTAGCCTAGTGATAGCTTTTTGTTCACTATATCTCTTATAATTTCCATCTCAAAAATATGTTTAGTTTCACCAAGGTTTTTCATTTGAAATTTAGTAGCAAGTTGGGACTTTAGTTCAGAAATCATGTCTTTTCCTTTACCAATGAATAACATATAATGTATCAATTTTATGGTACCACATCCTCGGACTCTGTTTGAAGCCATACAATTTATTTTTCTTTAGTTTACAAACCAAATTACTTTTACTTTTTACCACATAGTGCTCTAGTTATGTCATATAAATATCCTCCTCCAGATCACCATGAAGGAAAACATTTTCCACATCCACTTGTTCAACCTCTAAAGCATAAGCAGCAACAATAGCAACAAAAAACCTAATGGATTTCATTTTTGCAACCTGAGAAAATATCGAGCAACATAATCAACAATCTCAACCTGAGAGTAGCCTTTTGCAGGTAACCTTTCTTTATACTTCTCAATACCTCCATCTAAACCAATCTTTTTCTTGAACACCCATTTGCAACCAACAATATTTTTGTCATTTAGGGAATGGTACAAGATCACATGTATCATTCTTTTTCAAATTTATAATTTCTTCATCCATAGCAATCTTTCGTTATTCTGCATCATTCATACCTAAATCCTCTTTTGCAAATCTAGGTTCATCCACATTAGTATTAAAAAAAACATCTACAATCATTAGATGAATACCTTTCAAGTGGTTGTTTATGCCTTGTAAACTTTCGAATAAGCTAATTTGGAGGTTTTTCCTCCTCTTCTGAAGATTCAGATATAGAAGATCTCTCCTCAACTTCTTGCCTATCTAGAGGTCTTGATTCAACTCTTTCAAGCATAAAAGGAACTTGAATCACATCTTCATATTTAGTTTTATATGGTTGCAATGTAACAAAAGAAGGCTTAATTTATCTAAAAATAACACTTTTTCTATGTATTACCTTATGTGCAACAAGGTCCTAATGTTGAATAGACCATAATACTGAGAGGGGGGTGGGGGTGAATCAGTATTCCTCAAACAAAACACTTACAAATTTTGAAACTTAATTTGATCTCAATTAACCTTAGTATGAAATGATATGTACAATAGAAATGAAATGCAAAACATACACATCCACAAGAGAGACACTAGAACTTTTATATGTGGAAAACCCAAATGGGAAAAACCACAGAGAGGATTAACGCTTAAGATAATATAACTAGTTATATGGGATTATAGGGGCTCACTACCCAAATTACAATGGCTTACTATTGGAAGGCTCATCGCTAAAAAAAAGTAAGAATGGACTAAGAATATTGCATCTACATATGCATGGGATCAGTTCCTGTTAAGCTTAGATATCACATCAACTGCTTACAGTAGACTTGGTTAAGAAACTTCGTAACTCATTCATTGTCTGCTTCCTTCAATCCACTCACTCAAAACACTGTCGCACTAATTCTGATTTTCTTCTTCACCCACAAATATCAACTCTATCACTCTATCGCTCATCACATTATTTTTTACTCATATATAATGCTATATCCAAACATAACATGTATGTGTGTGTGTGTGTGTGTGTGTGTGTGTGTGTGTGTGTGTGTGTGTGTGTGTGTGTGTGTGTGTGTGTGTGTGTGTGTGTGTGTGTGTGTGTGTGTGTGTGTGTGTGTGTGTGTGTGTTGATAAGAATATATAGCAAGTCCACCTCCAAGACACTTTTCCAAAAGACACTCCAACCGTTAGATCACACGCTACAAGTATCAGATCAAAACAACAATAAAAACATTCAAGGTCGGCCTGGCCTAGAATGGACATACCCTCAAATTTTTACAAGAACACACTATATATCCACAAGTGGTGGTAACACCCTTTCACAAATGGGGACTTGACTTTGTAGGGCCTATTGACCTTCCATCGAATGGAAAATATTACATCTTGGTCTATACAAATTATGTGACAAACTGGGTTGAAGTTAAGGCCATGAAGCATGCAAGGGACAACAAAGTAGCAGAATTTATTTATGAAGAAATTTTCACACAATATGGAGTTCCCAAAGAAATAGTAATAGATCAAGAGGCTCAATTTACCTCCACTCTTGTCACTACATTGGTAAATGAATACAATATCAGGCATACAAAATCTACACCTTACAATCCACAAGCTAATGGACAGGCATAAATCACAAACAGGGAAATTGAAGCTATTCTCACTAAAACAATGGCTCTGCATAGAAAAGATTGGGCATCCAGACTACCTGAAGCAGTATGGGCATATAGAACATCATGGAAAACAACAACAAGATTTACTCCTTTTGAGATGTTATATAGAAAAACAACAATGATGCCCATTGAATTTGAACATAAAACATTGAGGACAAAACTTGAATTTGGAATGGACATATCTACTGCATAAAAAGAAAGGATCTTGTAGTTAAATGCTTTGGATGAAATCAGAAAGTTAGCTTTACATTAGACATAAATGATACAAAATCAAAGGATCAAATGGCATGATAAATATATGAGGGAAAAGTAGTTCCAAACGGGCGATTGGGCACTCCTCTATGATTCTAGATATAAAGATAACATGGGCAAACTACAGACAAGATGGTTAGGCCCATATGAAATTGCAGAAGTCTTTCCTAATGGAGTTGTCCAACTCATAAATATTGACCTTTTGTGATTCAAATTGTTGGTCAATGGTCACCACTTGAAGCTTTATCATAAACCATCTACTAAACAAGAGTTCCTACAACAATTCAAGGCCACTTCACAATCTAGGATTCTTGTAGCTGAAGAAGGTGGACTTAATGTCCCACCTTCTTCCTATTCATATCATGACATGCATAATAAAAACTTCCACCTTTTGTGGGAGTACCTTCTCCATCAATAAATACATTATCATTTCATCTCATGTTCTTGTCTTCTGCATTCACTCCATTTCCTTCCATTTCACATTTTCATCTAGTTTATTAATTTAGTATTGTAATTACTTCCAGCATGACCAAATCTTGTGCATAATTTACACTCTAGGTATGTACCAAACAAATTGTGTATAATATTTCCACCCACTCATATTTACCCATAGAATTTTAGGGGTCCAATGCGTGTTAAAATTGCACACCTTATTATGATTAATGTCGATATCCTATACCCACACACCTGAATAATAATATTTGTGTCCTTTGTGGGGAAGGGTGGGTGGTGTCCTTTGTTAGAGTTATTTAGGAGTTTCTTTATTATAAATAAGTTCAGTTATCCCTTCTTAGGGACGTGAACATCAGCTATTGTAATTTTCAGTTTTATTGCAAAATAGTTTTTAGCAGATACTATGATGTAGCAGATGTTTTCAGATCAATAAGATAATATTCTAGTTCGTGGAAGAAACGCCTTCCAGGAATTCACGCCCAAACTGAAATTGAGATCTAAATTATCATAATCCACCAACACATCAATAGCTTCAAATAAGGAACTCAAGATGGAAGGGTTTCACACCCACTTTTCTGCTTCAAAAAGGAGACTGGAAATATGTTCCAATCTAGCTTCAACTAACTCCTTCACTTTCTAGAAAGTATTCACCACATCTTCTTTCTGCCTCTAGAAATATATAAGGTCAAATTGCAAAGAGTTTATCTTCTTTCTTTGTTCACCATCTCTATCACTGATAATGTCAAATGATTTACCCATGGAATTCAATTCAAAATCAATAGAATTAATTTTAGCTTTGAAATGTTCAATAGTCGCAGGCCACCAGAGACAATACTTATACACTATGGCTCCTTCTCCAACACAATCTTTCATTTCCTTAATGCATTTAGACAATCTCTTCTAGGCATAGGCACATTTTCTCTCCATATCTTCCTGAACTTCATCATTCCTAATATATTCCCTAGATTTTTTATTGAAATGATCTTCAAGCATTTCAGACAAAATATTATTCAGTGTAATGCTATTTTGAAGCAAATAATCAACTAAATCTTCTTCAATCTTACCTTGATCATACGAGGGTCGCATAAGCCACAAATCTCCAATCTTCTTCAAACTATCTACTTCCTCAAGCATACTTAAAATGTTTTCAACTCTACAATGGTCATCTTCATCCATATTGTCTTCAACTAAAGCCAACCTTCCCTTAGCTTATGTAGATGATTCCAAATCATCAAGGGAAATTATCTCTTTCTTTTCATCACTCTTCATCTTCTTCATCGGTTTTTGAGAAGACACATCAACTATTCTCTTTAAACTTTCTCCACCGAAGGAGAGACTCTCCACAGGAATACTGACAATACTAGGAACTAGACCAAAATATAGCATCTTCTAAAGGTTCATGAAATGATTCTCGCATGTCCGATGTTTCTCAGTCAAATAACCTAGATCTATAAATTTGCTTTCCAATAGAAACATTTGATTTCCACACAACATTCTCTTTTAATGGTATGGATAGATTGTGAAGTAAAACATTAAGCACATGACCAAAGAACCAAATTGGAAAGTATATCCATTATTTTTTTCCATAGTAATGTTTTTTGCTAATTGTGTTTGCAGGAACTCACACAAATCAAAATCTTCTCTTTCTTTTACCATTTGATGTGCAATATATATTATTATCACGAAAGTTTATCCTTCTCTATTTTTGAAATAAATTTTGTAATAAATTCCATAAGCAACATACCTCACCACAGGGTCAATGATAGTATCAATTATCAATTCCCATTGATCACCGATGAAACCAGTTAGGGTTTTGACTCCTTTATTCTTAACAAATCTCTTCATCAGAATGGGTCCAACATCACAAAGACTAGAAAGAGATGATATTGTTTCCTTTGAAATCGAATAGGATTTTTTCAACATCATATGACCATCCTCAATATGATTCAAAACAAATTCGATTGAATCCTCATTTACAAACCATGGAAACTCGCTCCAAATATCCAAATCTTTGTGCCCTAATTCCCTAATTTTCAGTGATTCTATGTTTGATGAATAACTTTCCAAATTTCTAATCTTCTCATGAGATATATTCCTCTCATTGCACCTTTTTAATTTTCCAAATATTTTTACTCTAGATTCTCCTGCAACTGGCATCTTAGGATCCATAGAGAAAAGATATGAAAAATATCGTTTGCACTAACTCTACTCTAAATTTCCTTCTGCTCTTCAACACCTTTTCTTTTCCAAATATTCAACACATAATGCAAAAATGATCTCAAAAAAATTGATATTAAACTTGTTTGATATACTAGGGGTTTTGTTAAAAATTGTTTTGTCATAATTACATCAACTAAATTTTGTACTTTTACATACACAATCTAACAAAGCATATAATGCATAACACCAACATAATTAACATGACCAACACCATCATGAATAAGCTACCACATGCATCTCCTTCATGATATGGCGTACAAATATATCTTTCTTTGAAGCTCCCCCTATGCCAAAGCTACCAAATCAATTTTTGGAGGAAGAAGCACCCGTACTAGACTCAAGTGCAACATACTTGATCACATATTTCTCCATACCATAGAATTCTTCTTCTTAGTTTCATTTGATTTTATCATAACATTAGCATTGATATTCCTGCATTTGTTAGTAAAATATCCATACTTGCTGCAATCGTAACACTTGATATTCCTCTGTCTTGAATTCATCGAAATTGTTCTAGATCTGCACTGATTATCTCTATGACCAAATCCATAGAATATGTGACAATAACCTTGAAAGGACTTATTCATAAGTGATCCATTTACTTCATTCACAAATGGTCTATAGCTTCTATTCATGACTTGATTTTTACAGTTATTAGCCTTATGCCCAAAACATTTACAACTAAAGCATTGAGTATTCTAACTTACTTTGCATTTGCATTCTACAACTTTATGTCCAAATAAATTACATTGAAAATAATAACCATTGAATGATATGAGTACCTTTGAGCATTAGGCTACTGAACTAGAGGTCTATTTGAAGTAGGCCCTATAATTTGGACCTTGTTTGAATCTTCAAGTTTCTTCTCAGCTTCCACCTTCTCCTTGCCTTTTCTTTTGTCATTTTGATTCGAGCATTCTCCAGAAAATCCTAATCCTTTATTGTCCTTATAATATTTTTGCATTTCCAAAAACTTATCCAATAATGCACTGCTTTCATTGACTTTTGCTTCTGACTTCATCTTCATGATTTCTTGTTCCAAATTCCCACATGCTTCCGACTTCTAATTGATTATATCCTTCAAACATTATTCCACTTTCTTTCTTTCTTCAATAAACTGCTTCAGACTTACAATGGTCTCATTTGCTTGTTTCAACTCTTTGTTAACTTCTTGATGCCTTATAACCAAGTAGTCAAACTATTGACACCATGGAGAGTGGTCGGGTCCAGAATTTAAATTTTCTAAGCGGGAGCTCTGGTTCAGCACTAGTACAACTTGTTGCAGAAGATTTAGAGTGTCCTATAGAAGGGGGGAGCTCAGGTTCTAAGGATCCTGATGCTCCCTTGGATTCGGGGGACCCAGGGGGAGGACCAAGACCACGTGAGGAGCAGATAGTAGGAGGCAGCGAGAAAGGTCAGGTTCAAATTTCAAAATTAGGAGGTGACAATTCAGAAGGGGCTCTAGGATAACAAGCGACCAACGGTTCAGAGAACACGGTGGAAGGTAAAGAATCTTCTAGAAGGGACCTCGAGAATCTAATGATCCCAGAGGATCTTAAGGGGGGACCCAGTTTGAATGGACATATTGGCAAGTGGTCCTCTCTGTTTGGGGTCAAACCCAAAGGTAAGTCTTCATTGCCTCCGGTCAAAAATACCTCAAATGCATCTCAGGGTAAGTTTGCCAACTTTGTTCCATACCAAATCATAGACCATAATATTGCTAGAATGGAAAATACTTTGATTGGTAATTTTTTTGGGATGAGACTAAATATAGAGATCGTCCATGGATTTGTTAAAAGAAAGTGGAACTTGAAAGGTCAGGTAGATGTGGTCGCAATGAACAAAGGTTGTCTGTCCTTCTCTTTCTCTTGTAAGGAGGATAGAAGAAACATTCTCTGTAGCGGATCTTGGGCAATAGGAAAATATATCATGTACATCCAGAAGTGGTACCCTAATGCAAGAAGAGAAAAAATTTCTGGTTCAAGTTCTGGTCTGGATTAAACTCCCTGGGCTCCCAATGGAATACTGGGAGGAAGATGTGCTTGCAGGAATAGCCAATACCTTTGGGGAGCTTATTTCTATTGATCAGGTCACAACATCCAGAAGAAGGCTTATTTATGTCAGGATATGTGTAGGAGTTGGACCTGAAACAAACATGCCATAGGAGATAGAGATATAATCTAAACTTGGGAAATGAAGGCAAAATATTGTTTATGAATCAATCCCTTTTTCCTGCTTTCATTGTAAAAAAGCAGGACACTGGGCTAACAAATTCCCAAATAATGAGGTCAAATATCATCTCCAAGCTAAGGTTTGGCAAAAAGTAGACAACTCTTTGAAAGCTTCAGATTCTAATAATCTAGATCAGGAAAAACAGTCTCAGGTTGGAAGGACGGAGGAAGAACTCATCAGTGAAATGGGAAATGAATCGAAGAAAGCAGATAATGAAAAAACAAATCATCAAGAGATGGAGCAGAGTGGCAAGGATCTAGGGCATGGAGAAAGAAAATCTAAAGATAACAAACAGAATGAGGAATCAAAAGAGGATAAGACAGAGTTAATCTCAGATAAGTATGAGAGTAATGGAGAGAATAAATCCAAAGGAAACAAAGAGGAAGGAGATAATTTCAACTTAGTATCTAATTCTCTTGAATTAGATAAAGAAACAGACTGGATTCAGGATGCCCAACCTGATAACATTCTGGATCAAGGGTTGTCGGAGATCTCATTAGCCTCTCTAGTAAAGATAAAGCTGACCTTTCCAGAGGAAAAATAACCAAAATGGGGAGATGAGGAAGACATCAAAAAAGCACTGGAGAAGAGTCATTCAAAGCAAGAGGAAGAAGAAGTAGCAGAGGACAAAAGAAAGAACAAGAAAAAAAAAAGAATAACAATAACATCAATAATAGTACATTGACTAGAAACACCAGAAGCAGGCTTGGGGATGTGGGGGCACAACATACTTCTCCAGGAAGATATTCAAATGCAAAAAAGAGGTCAATGGAAACAAGAAAGAATATTGCAGATGGGACTCAAAGAACCATCTTTGAGGCAGGTATTTCTAAAAAACCATGAAGACCATCTCTTGGAATATTCGAGCACTGAACAATCCTCACAAACATGATTTAGTTAAAAGTATGATTAGAGACAAAAACCCTGATATTTTTTTGATTCAAGAAACCAAGATAGAAAAAGATAAGATAGAAAGTTTGAAGATGTTAAAAAATGGAGGAGTTAGTGGAGGAAGTTTAGAAGGTGCCTCGGGAGGTATTATTACTTTCTAGAACAAAAACAATGTAGAAGGAGAGGTGTTGATTCAGGACAACAACTTGGCCTGTATCAAATTTAAGCATCTTAAAAATTGCACTTCATGGGTCTTAAATAATTTGTATGCTCCTAACACTAAGACCCACATAAGTGATTTGTTGAGCAAACTTACTTTGTTAAGAAGTAGGTTTGCTGATGATAGCTGGGTTATTATGGGGGACTTCAATACCCCTTTGAAGGAAAATGAAAAAAAGGGAGGGAGTCAAGCTAATCTGGACAGTAGATTGGACTTGATGGAATTTATCAACAATAATGTTATCCATGACCTGGAGTTGCAAGGAGTTAAATTTACCTGGACTAATAGAAGGAGTGGTGAGGATTTAATTCAGGTTAGACTTGATAGAGCTCTTTTATCCCTAGATTGGTTTAACCTTCATGTCTGTTCTTTATCAGCTCACATAAGGGCGGGATCGAATCATTACCTAATAACCTTTGCGGCGGAGGCCAAGAATAGAAGGAGACATTTCCCTTACAGATTTGAAAGAATGTGGACTAAACACTCGAATATGGAAAGCAAGATTAAGGATTGGTGGCAGGTCAGTATTGAAGGGAATGCCATGTATAGAGTGGTTAAAAAGTTGAAGATTGTAAAATAAAATGTTAAGAAGTGGAATAAGGAGTGCTTGGGGAATATCTTCTTCTCGAAAGCCACAATCCTTTCAGAGCTAAAGGATATTTAGGATGAGATACAGAATAATGGTTATACTAATACTTCAAGAGATATTGAAGATGTTATTCTTATGAGATATCATGACATAATAGCCAAAGAAGAAACTTACTGGAAACAAAGATCAAGAAATGTTTGGTTGAAGGAAGGGGACATAAATACTAAATACTTCCACATGTCCACCCTAAGACATAAGGCCATTAACATAATATCTCATATTAAAGTAAATGGCAGAATTGTTGAAGAGGAAGAACCCATGAGCGGGGCTGCTATGGATTTTTCCTCCAACCTACTTGCTAAGGATCAGAATTTGGATATGCAAGTCCAAAAGAATCTTTTGGAATGCATCCCTACAATCTTAGGGGATGATCAGAATTCTTGCCTGATTGCTATCCCATCCCATGATGAGATTCTGAAAGTTGTCAACTCCTTTGAAGGCAACAAGGCTCCAGGCCCGGATGGTTTTCCCATGTTCTTTTTTCAAATGTACTGGCATATTATTGGATATGATGTGTCCAAAGTTGTGAAAGAGTTTTTTGGTGCTAGAAGAATTTTGAAAGAGGTAAATGACACTTTTATTGCTCTTATCCCCCAAAAGATGGGGCTGATTCTATGGATCTCTTTAGACCTATAAGTCTATGCAACTCTCTTTATAAGATAATCTCCAAGGTTCTAACCTCTATAATCCTGAAGTTGCTTCCCTCTATCATATCTCCTCAGCAAAGTGATTTTGTCCCTGGTAGACAAATCTTGGACTCGATCATCTCAGTCCATGAAATTATTCATTCTTTGTCTAACTCTAAAAAAGAGGGCTTTTTTCTGAAGCTTGACCTATCTAAAGCCTATGACATAGTGGATTAGGATTTTATGATGGATGTGCTCTCTACTTTTGGTTTCTACTCTAGAAGTATTAATCTTATCAAACAATTAGTTTCCTCGACTTCTTTCTCTGTTTTAATGAACAGATCTCCTTCCCCTTTCTTTAAAGCCTCTAGAGGACTCAGGCAGAGAGATCCTCTCTCCCTGGTTAATAATGGCGGAGTGTCTGGGGAGATGTACTAGGAAGCTGGTTGAGAAAGGGGAGTTTTGTGGTTTGAATCCATCTTCTGTAGATCAAGTCTGTTCCCATCATCAGTTTGTTGATGATTCTATAATAATGGGGAAAGTAACGGTGCAGGACTCTAGAAGTTTAAAGAATGCTTTGGACAGTTATGGTTCAACTACTGGACAACTTATTAATTGGTCTAAAAGTTTTGTTTATTTTATCAACACCCCGAAGAGAAGGAGGATTAAAATAAGCAATATCCTAGGTTGTCAATTAGGGAGTCTTCCTGCTTCCTACTTGGGGCTTCCTTTATGCCATGATCCAACTAATACTTTCTGGGGAGCTTTGGTGGATAAATTCCACAAGAAGCTAACTAGCTAGAAGGGTGCTCTTCTTAGCCAAGCTTGTAAGGTTCAACTATTGAAATCTACTCTTCAAAGTATCCCTCTTTATGCCATTAGTCTCTTTATAATTCCTGCCAAGTATGCGGAGGCTATTGAAAAGATCCAGAGAACTTTTTTATGGGTAGGGATTGAGGAGAAGAAGAGAATGAATCTGATTGCCTGGGATAAGGTATGCAAGCCAATAAGAAAGGGAGGATTGGGTCTTAGAAGAATAAGAGACATAAATGAGTACCTTATGGCCAAGCAGATTTGGAGAGGGTATAAAAATCAAGGAGAATGGAAACTGACATGGGACAACAAGTATAAAAGGCAATGTCCAACTCTTCAAAGCTTCCTTAAAGCGAAAAATATTCCAATTGGCTCCAACATTTGGAAAATGTTTCTAGAACAAGAGATTTAATTGTCAAAGGTGCAAAATGGAAGATGGGGAAAGGGAATCTTATCTAATTCTGGGATGATTCATGGCTGTTGGAGTCCCCTTTGATTGAAAACCTTGAGTGGATTAGATTTCAGAACAAGTGCAAGGAAAGATTTGGATCTATGGTGGGTGATTACTAGGAGGATGGATAGTGGAAGGATTTATCTTAGGTGGATCAATCCTTGGGAAGTCTGAAAAAAGTTATGAACTCTATGGTAATGGTTGAAGATGAAGACCAATTAATTTGGAAACTCACAGCAAGTGGTACATTCACCGTGGCTTCTCTTTATTATCATCAGTATTCTAACATGGAAATCCCATGTTGGGCTAAGGCCTAGGTGAAAGGCCTCACCCCTAAGATTAACATTTTTTCTCGACAACCCTTCAAGATAAAATTCTAACAATTGAGAATATCAGAAAAAGAGGTATGAGTATGCCTAGTGTTTGCACTTTATGCAAACAGAATGAAGAGACCATCAATCATATGCTCTTTCATTTCCCTTTCTTTGCTGATGTTTGGGGAAGATGTCTGGACCACTTCAAAATCAGTTGGGGCTTCCCAGAGTCAATTTAGGAGGTTTTCAACTCTTGGCATCATCCTTCAAGAAATAACTATACTACTTTATTGTGGAAACTTGCCTTACCTCATATGTGTTGGGGTATATGGAAAGAGAGAAATGACAGAGTTTTCAGAGAGAAGGTTTCTAAGGCTAAAATTGTGTTTGAGAAAATAAAAAGAAATATAGTGGAAAATATGAATATCATAGGAGGCATTGATAATCCTTAAGATAAGGATGATCAATTTATCTACAACAAATGGAGATTAAAGGGTCAAGAGCACTTTTAGATTAATCCTAGAGAGGGTGTGATATGGGTCAGCCCGCCCAACGGGTGGATGAAAATTAACTTTGACAGTGCTTCAAAGGGTAATCCGGGTGTTGCAGGATGTGGAGTGGTCCTTAGGGACGAATGGGGAACTTGCAAAATCATAAAAAGCATTCCTATAGGAAATCAGACAAACCATGTAGCTGAAGCTATGGCGGCTTACCATGGGATGATCCTTGCTAAGGAAGCAAAATGCACTAGAGTCTAGTGTGAAGGAGATTCATTGAACATAATCAACTATTTAAATATGAAATTCCCGTCTTCTTGGTCAATTATCAATGCTATTAAAGCAACTAAGAAAATTAGTGAGGAATTTGAAATGTGTGATTTTACATGTGTATAGGGAAGCCAATTCCCGCGCTGATTGGGCTACCAACGTGGCGTGCCAATCAGGAGATATCATTACTAGTTATGGCGACAATGAGATTGCATGTGAAATGAAATCCCTACTTAATCTGGACCGCAACCAGGCTAGGCAACGTGGTACTTTTAATTATAGTTTCTAATGCCTCTTCCACTTTTATCGATGCAGGGTTATTATGGAGGTAATGAGCATTTATATAGGTGTCTTCTCATAATTGTCTGGCATGGATTCTGGGCATTTTTACAGGGCATCCACAGAAACCAGAGAAGAGGTTTTGAAGCCGAGAGAAGGAATTCTAAGGAAAGTGCAGAAACAATGGGAGGTAATAAGAAAAGATTTGAACCCACCTCTTGCTCAGACTGGAGAAAGAACAACGAAGTGTGGGATATCCTTCAACAGGGGGGTCTAAATGTGTTCATGGAGAGGCTAAGTGGGAAAGTTCCCACAATTACCAACTATTTCATCAAGAATTGGAAAAATGGCAAAATCCTGGTCGGGTCCGAGATGATGAATGTTGATGAGGAGGTCATTGTTGAGGCTACGGGGACGATGACTTAGGGCATGAAATTTTATAGGGACTACAACATATCAGATAAAGCGGCAGACAAGTTCCCAGTCACGGATGATGAGAGGAGAAAGATGGTGAAAATCGACAATTCCTACCATTCCCCAAAGAGGATATGCAGGCCATGGAGGTTTGTTTTATTTGCTTCTATTAACTACATTACTTTGGATGGTAGATTTACTAGAGCCTATGGTCATCACTTTGTCCTGCTCAACCATTTACGCCATGGGGAAAAGGTGAGCTTGCCTTATTACCTAGCCTGCTCTATGGACCATACTATCAAGGAGGTTCAGAAAGATCCCAAAGGTGACCATGCCCTCCACCAAGGGCTTATGGTTTTGGTTTATAAAATGCTTAAGGGGAAATGCATTAAAAATACTATTAAAGGCAAAAATGCAAGAGGTGATACTATGGAGAGTGAAGCCAACAGATTCAACTTTGATTCAGAGAATGAGGGAGACTCGGAAGAGACTAGTAAAAAAGGGAGGAATAAGGCTAAGATGAAAAGGATTGTGGTGGATTCAAACATTTCAGAGTCTGAAATTGAATCCTTGGAGAAAAAAAATATTAAAAAAAAGAAAGGGAAAGCAATTGGAAAGCAGATTCAGAGGAAGAAAACTAAAAAGGGAAATAATAAAGACGTCAACCATGTTTTGATAGATTCTAAGGAGGAGGTTTAGGAGAACAAGAAGGATGAGGGTCAAGATAAAGAGGGGGAGGAAAACCCGGTGATGGGCAACATTGAGGGTTTGAACACCATAAGCTTGCAAAAGGAGGATAAAGGGGATAAAAGCGGTATCGATGATTATGATACTATAAAAGCTTTGTGTGATACCATTAGAACCATGGTGAAGGATATTAACAACTTGAAGATAGATATGATGGCTATTACAAAAGCAATGATTAGTGATAAACCCCTGGCCCAACATTTTAAGGAACTAGTTGTTGTACTTAGCAATGCAGAAGCAATTGAAAGTATGGTGGGTAAAATCATAGCAATGAAAAAAAAGGTCAAAGAGATGGAAGATAAGAAGGAGATGAAACAAATGGAAAATGCAATGAACAATCTGGGTAGCAGAATCGGTAGAATGGAACTCAATGTTAGAAAGATTGTTGAACAAAATTTTTAGATCCTCAAAGCTTCAGTGGATAAAAATGTGAACATCTTGATCAATAGATTTGAGAACAATGCAAAGAAGGATGGTGACAAGGATCAACCAGACAAGAAGGGTCATGAAAAGAGGACCAGAGCGAATATAAGGATCAAGGGTGACATCAAAGGTCGTGAGCTGGAGGAATTAAAGACCTCAGTGGACAACATGAAACAAATGGTTGTCCATGCTGAGGATATCATGAAAAGTATTTAGTTGTCTTTGTCTCTATTTCTACAGGGGTTCTAGGTCCTGTCTTTTTGCTGTCGTTGTGCTGTCCTAAAGCTGTTTGTTTCTGATTTTTTATGTTATGTATGCTGATAACCTTTTTGTTCGGGTGGGATCTTTCTGTCTTTGAAGTGATCAGGCATGTTTCTTTCTTGTTCTTTTGATCTTTTGACTTGTACAAGGTTCAGGTACCTTTCAAATACCTACTTTTACTCAATCAAAACTTCTCGATGGTTTTCTTTGAACTATCGAATCTGATCTCTTAGCTTCTTGACACATTCGTTTGCTCCCTTAAAATTTTCTTTCAAATCTTCATTCTCAGATTCTTCACTCTCCAGATCTTCAAGGGCTATCTTTAATTCTTCATCCAAGTAATATTCTCCTACCATATCCATAGGAGCCATCTATTCAAATAATCAAGATCTCCCTCAAGTGGTTAAGCTAGTAACAAGGGACCAATCTTTGATACCAATTGTTGAACAAACCATAATATTGAGAGGGGGGTGAATTAGTTTTTGTCAAACAAAACACCCACAAAATTTGAAAATAATTTGATCATAATTAACCTTAGCATGAAATGATATATGCAATAGAAATGAAATGCAAAACATACACATACATAAGAGAGACATCATAATTTTTATATGTGGAAAACCCAAATGGGAAAAACCACAGAGAGGGTTAACTCTTAAGATAGATGACTAGTTATATGGGATTACAAGGGCTCACTACTGGAGGGTTGACTACCCAAATCACAATGACTTATTACCGAAAGGCTCATTACCAAGAAAAAGTAAGAATGAAATAAGAATATTGCATCTGAATATGCATGGGATTAGTTCTTGCTAAGATCAACTATCACATCAACTACTTGTAGTAGATTCGGTTAAGAAACTCTGCAACTCATTCCCTATCTGCTTGCTCCAATCCACTCACCAGTCACACTAATTTTGCTTTTCTTCTTCACCCACAAATGTCAACTCTCTCACTCTATCGCTCATCACCTTGTTTTTCACTCATACATCATGCTATATCCAAACATAACATGTATATGTATATATATATGTGTGTATTAATAAGAATATATATCAAGTTGATATCAAAGACACTTTCCCAAAAGATACTCCAATGGTCAAGCTACATGCTACAAGCACTGGAGCAAAACAACAATAAAAACATTAAGGTCGGCCTGACCCAAAATGAACATATCCACAAATTTCCACAAGATCACGCTTTCGAAGCATAAAGAGAACAATCCAACTTAGCGTAAAGAAAGTTAAAGACATGAATAATAGATCATCGAAGGGTTATCATTAGATATAAAAAATTGGACGAAAGCAAAGCTCATCAAACTGTCAAACACTGCACAATCGAATATATTTTTGGAGCACAACATTTGAAGCATGACTTCTGAGGCACCAAAATTGGAATACAACAATCTCAAGTAATTACCACCAACATACCATAAATGTGTTTTCATATTTGTAATGAGACAAAAATGTCGAGTACTAAAATCTTGAGAACTATCAACTGAATATCACTAGATTGTATTATCATTAAAGCATATACATCTGGAGCATGAAACTGATTGCCACATCCAACACCAAAACTCAAATTCTATGAGAAACATATTCACATATTGACACTACACAATTCCAAAGCAACAATCTACCAAAAGAGTATACCAACAACATACTTACAACCACTATTGACTACCTTTCATACATACATACATGTCTTCCACTGTTCTGCATACTCAGCATACATTACACACTGCAATATCCAAACCAATCTGGATCACCAAGATTTCCATCAATGACAACTAATCAATTATTTCTAACACCCAAAGCTTCTATCCTTTCACACTATAGCTGTATTAGATGAAGATACATTTCATGTAGCCTTGTTATCCAACTTCTTCGCTTCTCCTTTGACACATGTGCATATGCCTCACAACCCAAAACTCTAAAATGTCTTAATGAATATTTATGACCTCACTATGCCTCCATAGGTATTTTATCAAAAAAATTTAATGCAGGAGACCTATTAGGGTGAACCCACAATAGTGGGTTACACTTTTTTGCCAACTTTGACACTGCAATATTCATTTTCAAACAAAATTTCAGATTCAGACACCTATCACTTCTAAACCATAAGGAATTTGTAGATGATGTAAACTAGTGATTTGTGTAATTTTGTATGTAGATTCTAAAAATATTATTTTGATAATTTTTGGAATCAATTTTCTTCCATTTTTCTATCTCCCTCAAAAACTAGTTTTTTTCAAAAAATAACATTTTTAAAGAGTCAAACTCACTCTATATAGCATAGCTTTTTTTCTATAATAGATATGAACATGATTCTTTAGAATTTGGTTTTTTAACATCCATATATAGTGTTTTCAATTGGTTTTGTAACATTATCTTCAATATTTCATATTTTATTAAGATTTGAAGTGAGTTAACTGTAATTTTGACATATGTCCATTTGATATTACATAGCTTGTTCTATATGTACCGAAAATCAATTATTATTATTTTGATTGAAAGAGGACTTCAATACCTAGTGCATAAATATTTTTCAAAATTTTTTGGGTGATGTTTACTATTTTTCCATAAGCATTGAACAAAGAAGTTCATGTTTGGTGAAAACCCTACATTCATAAGAAATAAAATAAAAATATATTAATGAAATTAAATATATTAAAAATTATACTATTTGGAAAACTAATAATAAGGGCTAGATACTTAAAAAAACAAAACTTCTAAATGAATTCATTTGACCCCCAAAAGCTAATGTAAAATTGGGTTTTTTATCAACATTTGATAGATGTAAAGGAGACTTCATTGCAAGTATGATTTAGAAGTAGACAGGTTCTATCCAAGAAATTTTGATCTAAGAGCCTTTGGTCTAACTCTCTTAAATTAATTACTTCAAATGGAACCTCTTAAATCTTAAATCATTATATTTTCTAAGGGTATGTGTAGGATCATGGTGTGCCAAAATAGGCCCTTAAGTGGCAATGAAATTTCAGAAAATCAGAGCTATGCAACTTGACATGAAAATTTGAATAAGTATGAACATAATTTTTAAAATATGTAATAAAAATAATCTATAGAAAATTGAATGTATTTTCTTAGCTACTAGTTATTTTTTGGAAAAACAAAATCCTATTTGATGAAAATTTCAAATTTCAATGCAGTGGTACTAGAATTTTAGGAAAAAGATAAGTAGGTGTATGTCTGACCACCCTAATCACAATCAAATCATAATATTTTTTTATAAGTTTTTAATATAAGTATTAAAATCTATAAGATTTATAATATAAGTATTAGACTCATGTTTGGATGTGACACATTTTTTTTAATAATTTTTTATAAAGTAAATAATTATTTATGAATTTTTTACTACAACGTTTTAGAAATTCAGAAACTCATACGTCTGACCACCTTAACTTGGTCAAAACTTTATGAAATTCATTTTTTTTTACTTTTTCCCTATAGTAGACAAAGCATAGGATGTGACACATGTTTCAGATTCAAAAAATGTTATATCGTTTGAAAGTTATGAGTGTTTTCCAATCAGTCTATCAATCAGGACTTTTGTCATAATTCAATTAGAAAATAAATAATAATTATTCATTAAATTCGAAATAAGACATGCCTTATATTGTTGGAAATCTAAGAACATCCTTAAAAAACCCTTTTTGTTTTATCAATTTTGGCTATAAAAAAGTCGTCAGCCACTAGTGTAAAGTCTTGAAAATCAAGGAATATTGAAAAACACATTTTTTTAGTTGACTTTCTAGGCTTGTCACTTCCAAGCCAAATTCCAAAGCAAACCCGAGCCAAATTTTGAAATTTGAAATTTGTACAACAAAAATTGGATATCCAATTTTAATAAGTAAATTAAATAACTAAATTTGCACATAATTAATCTATTGTTTATATATATATATATATATGCAAAAGTGGAAGACCACTGATATATATTAATATACTTAAAAGGTTACAAAATCTCGTTCAAAGAGCATACTAGGAGGAAAAAACCAGCAAGAAACCTCTGGTTATAGCTCGAAAAGAAATACAAACTACAACATAGGAACCTAAAACATTACTATCACCTATTCTTGCTACTCATTGACCAATTTTTACTACATTGCCAAAATTGGCCATTGAAATCCATACAAAGATTTGAAAAGTTGTAACAAAATGACCACCTATTTACTAGTAGAAATCCAAAATAGGGAATAGACACAAACTTATTCCACCATTTCTTATGGATTCATCCCATGCTCAGCTTGTTGTTCGAAGGACGAAGTGCTTACACCAACAACATGCTCTTGGGAAGTGGAGGCAAATTCAACGGCTACATGTGTTGTTACCATCATTGGTGAAGTATTAAGATCTGACAGAGAAGACTGAATGACCTGAGAGGTTGGAGGTTGATGAGGAGGGGCCCCAACATATACATGAGGAGAACTAAGTAAAATAAGAAGTGCAACTCTAGTGTTTTTTTAATGTTGTCATAAATTGAAAGGAACTCAAGCCTGTTGAGAAGAAATTGACATGGGAAGAGGCCACCAACATGAGCTTGACGCTCCCAAAGGTCGTACTTTTGGATTGCAAGTAGGAGTTTATTATTTGGCAAAAAAACCCCTCTAACAACTTTTTTGGCAATGATCTCTAATAGTGAAAGAGATTGTAACATATCTAGAGAATTTGAAAGGAATATTGAAACCAAATGTGATGGAAATATGAGCCTCCTTGCTTGGGGAAACAAGATTTCTTCCCCAATTAATCGTTTGATGCTCTTTCTGACCTGGTAGCTATGAGTGAAGAAAAACTGCCCAAGATGGTCATTTGAAATATGGTCTGTGAATGGTTGCTCCCATTCTGCCACAGAGATGTTAACTTTGAAGTTACACGACATATATACTCCATATGTTCTCTTATGCAAGTGAAAAACACATTGTTACTCTGCATGTCCCCTGCGTTGATAGAAAGCATTCCACAACTGCAGTCTAATCCTGCCTGAGGTCTGCACTAATTTGGAACCCTTAAGTGAATGCAAAAGACTATAAAGTATGCATATAATAAATGATTATAGCTACCGATTTATGATGTCGAATCAGCCACATGTATGTTGGATTTTAGGTGTAATAAATATCTGCATAACAAAGGCGATGTAAGCAAAAAATCGTATATGAGATCGATTATTGAAGAATGTGAAGGCCGAAACCATGCCTTCACACAAGCCAACGGTGATGAGTGTGCCAAGATTTACATGCCTTAGCCACCAATTAATACACCAGTACCTACTCACACATGTAATCGTAGGATATGTGAATGAATAGAACAATTCGCATGTTTTCCAATCTGTGAAGTTTAAATAGGATTCAGGTGCACATATATTCTAATGATTAAATCATTAATGATTTAATTTTTCTTTTCCCATACTTGACTCAACTTTGATGATGTCATCTAATTGGGGAAGGATTTGGAATAAACCATAGTCATCTTTAGCTAAGTCAACCTCTATACCATCACACCCCAAGTTTGCTAGCCAGTCCACTAATTTATTCCCTTCCCTATACGTATGTGACAAGTGGACTTCATCGAATGAATCCAATAGATCCCAAACTTGGACTAAGACATAATGAATATGCCAATTGATGAATTTTTTATGTTTGCAAGCATTAATTATAATAGTAGAATCCCCTTCAATGTGAACTTTTGAAAAATACATCTTCTTAGCAAGTATCAAACCAAGCAACAATGCTTGGGCTTTTGCCATGTTATTGGTTCTTGGGGGCAAGATTGAGGATTTGAAGGCTTTCATATCACCTCGATGATATCTAATACACGCTCTAGCTCCTGAGTCACTTGGGTTACCTCATGAAGATCCATCAAAATTTATTTTTATAAAGTTACACTGAGGAGGATGCCAGACAACACATGATCTATCAATTTTTAATGGATTGTTAGATGAAGAGAAGTTAGCAGTGGGTATACAAATCAATTTCCATTTCTTAGCTATATTTGCATCCCATGAAGTGAAAATCGAACTACAATTGATAAACCTCTGCACTTATGTATTTATAGATTCTGAAATAGATTTTTCTAAACCCTCAAGGACTTTCTCAATAGAAGATGTAGATTTTCTGAAAATTATTTTGTTCATCTCCCACCAAATTGACCACAAGACTGTCCTTGGGATAATCAACCAAATGGAAGAAAAAAGGGAAGATTTGAATAGAGTTGGCCATGATTGGAACAAGTCCCAGATAGAACTTGGCAGGGGCATTGAGAGTTCCAATTTATTCATAATAAAGAGCCAACATTGACAAGAAAAAGAACACTGAAGAAATAAATGATCAACATTTTCAATTTCTTGACCACATAGGATACACAAAAAAGGTTGAGCAATTTGCAACTTATCGAGTTTATCACTAGTTAGAATCTTTTTTTGCAGAACCAACCAAGAAAAGCATCCTGCTTTTGGCAAAACTATATTATTTCAACAACAAAAAATATGCTCTCTGATTCTGGTACTGGTTCATCATGTGTTGTAGAGACTTGTATCCATACTTTACTGAGTAAATACCTTCTTTGGATGGAGCCCAAATAATTTTATCCTCCCTATTTGATAAGAAAACTATTCTCTGGGATAGGGCTTGCTGCACTATTCTCTTATGGTTGTCATCAACAAGAATTTTTGAAAAATCTTTCCAAATTACTTTCCCTGAATGTAATTCAACTCCACTAACATAATCAATTAACTTATCACCCCAATCACTAATGACACTTGGAATTATATCCTGCAAATGTTACAACTAATATAATGGGATATATCCATTCCAAGAGTCATTCCAAAAATGTATTGATTCCACATTATGCACTTGCTAGGAAATATATTTAGTTATCACTTCCCTAGAGGACATCATGAAATTCCACATAATGGAACCTTCCGGAGGGTTAGTTGAGTCCAAATATTTAGCTTGCATTATTTGACACCATTTAGTATTGGGCTTAGAATACATTTTCCATACCAATTTCCCTCCAAAAGCTTTATTGCGCTTAGTGACATCATGTAGACCTACCCCTCCCAATTGCTTTTCAATGGCCATGTTACTAGAGGGATCTTCTTCTCTTGTGATAGATTACCTTTCCAAAGAAAATTCCTAATGATTTTATCAATCTGAGTGGTGACTAATTTAGGAGCTTTAAGCACAGATATATAATAATTCGGTATGGCAATTAGATTATATTTTATGAGGAGGATGCGACATAAAAGAGAAAGTCATCGGATTTTCCAAGCTGAAACTCTAGCCTTAATCCTTTCAATAATATTTTTCCAATATGATGCCCTATTTGGCCCCATGAAGAAAGGTATGCCTAAATATGTTCAAGGTAGTTACAATATATTAATTTATAAATATATTAGTATATGATATTAGGGAGAGGGAGAGGGAGGAGTGGGGGAGAGAGAAAGAGATTAGGGGAGAGAGAGAGAGAGAGAGAGAGAGAGAAGAGAGAGAGAGAGAGAGAGAGAGAGAGAGGGGGAGGGGGGAGAGAGAGAGGGAGCGGGAAGGGGTCATATTGTGTCCTAAGGGGTCATATTGTGTCCTATGACCCCTTATGACACCATATGACCCCTTAGGTGTCAATTTTTTGTAAGAAGTTTTGATACTACTTTTTATATTGTAATAATGGTTCATCTTGCCACCTTATGACACACTATGACCCAACAAGACACCATATGGTGTCGTTAGGAGTCATATGGTGTCTTGAGGGGTCATGGGATACCATATGACCCCCAAGGACAACATATGACCCCTTATGACACCATATTGGGTCATTATGGGTCCTATGGTGTCCTAAGGGGTTATATTGTGTCTTATGACCCCTTAGGACACCATATGACCCATTATGACAACAAATTGTGTCATTATGGGTCATATTGTGTCCTAAGGGGTCATATTGTGTCATATGACCCCTTAATACACCATATGACCCCTTAGGACACAATATGACCCTTTATGACACTATATAGTGTCGTTATGGGTCATATGACTCCTTATAACCCCTTATGACACCATATGGTGTCGTTAGGGGTCATATGGTGTCCTAAGGGGTCATGGGATACCATATGACCCCTAAGGACAACATATGACCCCTTATTGCACCATATTGGGTCGTTATGGATCCTATGGTGTCCTAAGGGGTCATCTTGCATCCTATGACCCCTTAGGACACCATATGAACCCTTATGACACCAAATTGTCTCGTTATGGGTCATATTATGTCCTAAGAGATCATATTGTGTCATATAACCCCTTAGACACCATATGACCCCTTAGGACACAATATGGCCCTTTATGACACTATACGGTGTCGTTATGGGTCATATGACTCCTTATGATGGCGTCCTAAGGGGCCATGGGATGCCATATGACCCCTAAGGACAATATATGACCCCTTATGACACCATATTGGGTCGTTATGGGTCCTATAGTGTCCTAAGGGGTCATATTATGTTCTAATACCCTTTAGGACACCATATGACCCCTTACGATACCAAATTATGTCGTTATGGGTCATATTGTGTCCTAAGGGGTCATATTTTGTCATGACATTTTAAGACATCATATGACCTCTTAGGACATAATATGACCCTTTACAATACTATATGGTGTCGTTATGGGTCATATTGTGTCCTACTGAGTCATATTGGTTCCTATATCCTCTTAAGACAACATATGACCCCCTACGACACCAAATTGTGTCATTATGGATCATATTGTGTCCTAAGGGGTCATATTGTGTCTTATGACCCCTTAAGACACCATATGACCCCTTAGGACACAATATGACCCCTTATGACACCATATTGGGTCATTATGGGTCCTAAGGGGTCATATGACCCTTCTCTCTCTCTCTCTCTCTCTCTCTCTCTCTCTCTCTCTCTCTCTCTCTCTCCTCCCCCCCCCCCTTAATCTCCCTCTTTGTTCCCTAATCTCTCTCTCTGCCTACCCCCTCCCACCTCTCTCTCTCTCCCCCTCCCCTAATCTCTCTCTCTCTAAAATATGAGTACTCAAATAAGATATTCAATTTCCGCCACTACCATTAATGTAGAAATAGTCAAAATAAAGGAGACAACGAGACTTATTTTTGGGACCCCAAATTTATACATTAAAATTGGATATCCGATTTTTGTAAATAAAAAACCGCCTTGTGGGCCATTTTATGGATTCCAACGGCCCACATTCTTCACATTCTGGTTTCTATTGACAATCATGAGTTTCCAGACAGGTTGAGACAAACTTGTGCTTTTGAGAGATTCTTAAAGTAAAATCTTACATTGTCAATCATTTAGGAGCATCTTTGTTGAGGTAAATGGGGAGTAGTAGTCGTCGGAAGTCTAAACGCAAAAGAAAGCTTTCAAATGACCAAATTCAAGTATCTAAAGAAAGAGATAGATAAGGTCATAGGAGGAGAAGACAAGGTATGTTAAATATTGCTAATGTTACTTCAAGTGAAGAGGAAATTGAATTTGAAATTGTTGAACAAGTTATTGAAAATGAAAATGTTGATAGTGATAATGAAAATGCTCAACATGATGTGAGAATGGAAAGTGAAAATTTGGGAGTTGATAATGAAGGTGTCCATAATTTTGGTGTAAATATGATTTTTTTTGACATTGGAGGTGAAAATGTATAAAATTTTGACATAGGAGGTGAACATGTGGAAAATTTTGACAATGGAGGTAATGTGGGAAAGTTTGACATTGAAGGCGGAATTGCTCAACCAAGTGAACAATATGTAACACCTAATTACTTCAGAAATGAAGACCCTCTCATGGATGAAGGACAAATTCTAAATCGAAGACCTTCAAGAACCCCAAAATGGTTACTTGAAATTGATGAGAACATTATTGCAAATCTTGAAGGCAAGAGGTCAACAAGAACCATTCGATTGTGGGCTACACAACTTTTTGACCAAAATTTTAGGAATAAGACATTGACTAAGCAATGCCAACTTTTTGTTCAATTGCTAAAGATGATAAATATGAGACCATTTCTAAATAAATTGAAGATTCGTATGAATAAGAAGATAGAGAGAAATTCTATTATTGCCAAAAATCTATTTGATGCTCTCAATTCTATTGGAAAGAATACCAAGGAAAGAGATAAGAGAGTCACTCGAAGAGTGATTACAACCTCCTTAGTAAGCCGTCGATTGAGGAAGGCTCGTCAAATGAGACAAACTTGTGTTGATTTGAACATAAACCATAAAACTTTGGATAGAGCACTTGCACAAAGACAAAGACTTGAGGATCCACTTCAACATGATACATGGGCTTTTGGTGGGAGGCTTCCATGTGTTGATAGAAAGTTGATTGACAATATGAAAGAGGAGATTCAACAATTTTGGCACTCTAATTATATAGTATCACCCAATGTAAAGGATGTTTTGAAATTAAGAATCAACAACTGAGACCGCACATCGCATCCCAAACATTTCTTGGAATCAAGCCAAACAATGTTGTACAATTTTTTTTGTGAAGTACATCCAAGTTTGCAAATATCACAAAGGGCCTTTGAATCTTTGAAGTCATTTTATTGTGTACCTCTTAAGATTCGTAATACGTGTTGTTGCAAGTACCATGTGAAATTTTCAATGTACCATGAACTTTTATACCATATTCATTCTACGTTGCATACTAATGAGATGTTGCAGGAGTGTGGTGCAATGCTATTTCCAATATCATCAAGAGATTTGCAAGATCTATTTTTATGCCCTAGAGACGATGGCTGCTATTTCTATAGAAATGATTGTTTGAATGAGAAGTGCTCATAATGTGGCATGTTGTCAAAGTTTGTTTCATGTTTTCATGAGGGCAGTGAACACGAGTTTGGAAAGAATTATGTTGAGAAAAAAAGATATGAGACAATGAAATTGTTGGTATGTTGTGAACTGGTATGATGACCTGATGATATTGTATGTTGTCATTGATGTCAATACGCTGAAGAGTGAACCGATATATTGAAGTAAGCAACTGGCAAGAGAATTGGTATGATGTCGTGAATCGGTATATGTGAAATAGTGAAGCGGTATGTTGGAGTGAGAACCGAAACCGATATGTCAGAGTGAGAACCGGTATATGGTATGACTACCGGTTGGTAGTCTTAGCCTCGGGGTTTCCGGTTGAAGTGTTTCAAGCCTGTGTGATTCAACAGATGACATTGTGTGATGAGTTAGCATTGTAACAAAGAACAGATCAAGTTGCCATGTCAGCCTTGTGTGCATGAATAAGCTTGCATGAAGGAGATTGCTCCTATCTACCTCGGGAATGTGCGAAGTCTGTAAACGGTGAAAATGCGTGATGGGTTATTAGCCGCCGTGAAAGCGATGGAGAAGGAATGATGGAGAATGTCTTGAGATCGGTTCAAGACTGTTGCATTTAATGTAATGTGCTCAATGATCAGGATTGAACCGTTTGAATTATTTAAACCTAAATGTTTAGGGTTTAGGGTTTTTGCTACCGACTTGTCTGTTTCCTATAAGGTTGATGTTGTGTTTCTTTTTGAGGTTGTTGGCAAATGTTGTGTATGTGTATCCAAGTAAAGAGATACGTGATTCTTGCCATACCAGAGGAGTGAAGTGATACCTGTAGAGTTTGAGTGCAGAAGGAGAAAAGGAACTAAAGCGGATCTGTTTTGGCATTGAGTGTTGTTACCAGATCATTGTAATACCTGTTGATCTTTAACCACTTCAATAATTGGAAATCCCTTAACAGGGTAGCCTTAACCGGCTTGTTGTAAATCCTTTAACAGGATGACTCAAAACCATTGAGTTCTGAAAATATTCTAACAAGGTAACCTTTAACAGGGTATTCTAGCCATCCCTTAACCTGGTGATCCCTAGCAGGATCGGTTCCTAATAGAACCTATTGTATCAGTCTCTAACCAGACTAGGCTCCTAATAGAGCGGACTTCTAAAGAGTTCAAAGAACAACTTGCGGGTATTCATCCCCACTGTGGTTTTTCCCAGTTGGGTTTCCATGTGAAAAATCTGTGTGTCATGTGTGGTGTTTTTCATGTGATGGTTTAGTGATTTGTGTCCGAAAGTAATTCATGCTAAACTAGCTGTTATTATATTTCTGATGATAGATTACTTGTTCATGCATAAGGGTGAAATGGAAGTATGGTGATAGGTTAAGTGGAAAGCTAAGTGATCAATCGGTTAATGCTTGTCTTAGTCATTCTTAGCTTTACCGGTTGTATTCTGTTTTAGACCGATGTTACTATTTGTCAGTCATGTGCAGTGTTTGCTATCTAACCGGTTTAAGAAAGTGTTTTTGTCTGTATTGATTCACCCCCCCTCTTGGTACCAGTTTGGTACTAGGTGTTCATCTTTTATTCAACAATTGGTATCAGAGCATCCTCCAGGTCCTCTGTGTTATAAGCTTAACCACTTGAGGAAAAGATCATAGTCTAATGATGAAGAGGGAAGGTTCAAAGTTTAACAGAGATAACTTTAAAATATGGAAGGACAAAATGAAGATATACATCAGAAGCATGGGTGCTCAACACTAGAACTATGTTGAGAATGCTTATGTTGTCCCTACCGGTACTCTCATCGATGATCAGAGAAGAGAGATTCAGGAGAATGGGCAAGTCATGGAAGCCCTAATCAGCAGTCTATCTGACATTGAGTTCATTGATGTTTAGGATAAAGATAATCCCAAAGAAGTATGGTAAACCCCAGAAAATATCTATGGCGGTGATGAACATGTAAAACAAGCTAAGGAAGAAAGCCTTAGGGGTAAGTTTGAAGAAATGCGGATGGTTGAAGGTGATAACATTCAACAATATGGGATAAGAATCAAAACTATTGTTGGAGAAATCAAAAGTGCGGGAGGAAAAATAGAAGATTCCACTATTGTGAGCAAAGTCTTGAGATCCTTATTACCGGTCTACGCAATAAGGGTTGCTGCTATTCAGGAGTTGAGATCCATTGACAAATAAAAGGTATCTCTAGACTCCATCATTGCTAAGTTGACTGCATATGAGCTGAATAGTTTTGATGGTAGTGTTCAAAAGACTGAATAAGCCTTTAGAGCATATGCTACACCATCTAGAAAGGGAACATAAGCAAGTACTAGTTATGAACCTAGACAAGGCAGAGAAATGGATGATGAGGAGATCCTGATGGAGTTTGAAGCTCTTCTTGCTAAGAGACTTCCTAAGGGAATCGGTAAATACAGAGGTAAGCTCCCTTTGAAATGATTTTCTTGTAACCAGATAGGACACATTGTTGTAAACTGTCCTAATGGAGATAATAAGGACAAACTAGAAAGGTTCAAGAAGTTCAAAGGAGGAAACAAGAGAAACTGTTTTGTAGCAGTGGATGAAGGTGTCACTGATGAGGAGTCTGAAGATGAAGAAAGTGAAGATATTATGTTTGTAGCTGTCAAGGAAGATGTGTCTGACAAGAAGGCTCTTGTATCCCACTTTGATAATTCCAATGATTGGATTATTGACAATGGTTGCTCTCACCATATGACTGGTGACCTGAGTAAGTTTCTAACTCTAGAAGAGTATGATGGTGGTGTGGTCCATTTTGGTAATGATGCACCATGTATGGTAAAAGGCAGAGGGTCCATCTCTCTGAATGGAAAAAGTAGTGCTGACAATGTGTATTGGGTAGAAGGTACACAACCTTCTGAGTGTTGCCCAGCTGAATGACAATGGACTCACTTTGGAATTCAATAATGGAGTGTGCAAAATCAAAGGAAAGAATGGTGAACTGATGGCCACTGGCATGTAGACCAAGGGTAACCTATTTCAGCTGAATGCAAATATCAATACATGTCTTATGGCTAAGTTTGATGATAGCTGGATATGGCATAGGAGACTCTGCCATGTAAAATTTGATAACATTGTGAAGGCCAGTAAAATCAAGGCAATTAGAGGATCGCCGGTGCTGAGCAAACTGGAAAATACCTTTTGCAGAGAGTGTGAACTGGGGAAAATTTCTTCCTCAACCTTTAAAGGTAAACCCTTCACTGCAGACAATTTGCTTGGTCTTGTGCATACTGATTTGTGTGGTCCTATGAAAACTAGGAGTGTGTAGGGTGATAGGTACTTCATGATTCTCACTGATGACTGCTCAAGAATGATGTGGGTCACATTCTTGAAAGATAAGTCTGAAGCTTTTAGAAAGTTCAAAGCTTTCAGAGCATTAGTGGAGAAGGAAAGCGATAAAAGGATCAAGTGCCTTAGAACTGATCAAGGAGGGGAATTCACTTCTGGTGAATTCAACAAGTACTGTAAAGAACATGGCATCAAGAGGAAACTATCTGCCCCCCAGAATCCACATCAGAATGGCCTAGCAGAGAGGAACAACTGGACTATGGTTGAAGCAGGCAGAACAATGTTGATTCAAGGGAAGGTTGCTCACACCTTCTGGAGAGAAGCGGTGAGCACTGCAGTCTACACAATGAACCGGGTACTCATCAAGAAAGGTAAGGATACAACTCCTTATGAGTATTGGACCGGTACGACACCTATGGTAAGTTACTTTAGAATGTTTGGTAGCAAATGTTACATCAAGAGGAGTGAACATCAGAGCAAGTTTGAAGCTAAATGTGATGAGGGAATATTCCTAGGATATTCCACCAAAAATAAAGCTCTCAAATGTTTCAACAATAGGACTCAGAGAATTGTTGAAAGCATCAATGTAAGAGTTGATGAGACCTCTAGGAGACCTGATAAAATCGACAGTGAGCAAGTAGGCGATGAACCGATAGTAACCTTCTGGGAACCGGTTGCTAATCAACCAAGTACCAGTAACAGTGTTCCTACACTAGTAGATGCTAATGCTGATACTGATGGAGATAAGAATGAAGAGGAAAAGCAAGAGGAATTAGTCAAGATTATTCCTCAGTATGTAAAGCTAAATCATGGTCCTAAGCAGATCATAGGAGATAAGGATGTAGGAATCCTTACAAGAAGAAAGGTTAGAGAAAACTCATGTATGATCTCTGAATTTGAGCCTAAATTATTTAAAGAGGCACATAATGATGAAGACTGGATCAAGGCAATGGAGGAGGAACTTGACCAGATAGAAAATAATGGTACATGGTCCTTGGTACCCAGACCGGAGCATAAGAATGTCATTGGCACCAAATAGGTTTTCAGAAATAAGCTGAATGAGGATGGCATAGTGGTTAGAAACAAAGCCAGATTGGCGTGCAAAGGATATGCCCAAGAAGAAGGTGAAGACTATGGAGAAATCTTTGCTCCTGTAGCCAGATTGGAAGGAGTTCGTATGCTTCTTGCATATGCAGCTTTTAAGGGATTCAAGCTATATCAAATGGATGTAAAATCTGCACTCCTAAATGGTGTACTTGAAGAGGAGGTGTATATAGAGCAACCAGATGGGTTTTCCCTATCTGAAGATAGTGACATGGTGTGTAGGCTACATAAAGCCTTGTATGGTCTGAAGCAGACACCTAGAGCATGGTATGAATGCCTGCACTCCCATCTTGTGAAGATTGGATTTGAGAGAACAAGTGAAGATAGCAATATCTACTTGAAATCAGAAGGATATCAGATTCTTATCTGTGAAGTATTTGTTGATGACATAATCTTTGGTGGACATGACAAGATGAGTCATGAGTTTGCAGATGAGATGAAGAAAGAATTTGAGATGTCACTCATAGGGGAGATTAAGTTCTTCATTGGACTACAAATTCAACAATTGAAAGATGGAATCTTTATCACTCAGTCCAAGTATGTCAAAGAGGTGCTGAAGACCTTTGGCATGGAAGATAGCAAACCAGTTGGTACACCGATGGTGACCGGTTGCAAATTATCAAAAGAGGATGACTCAACCTTGATTGATGAGAAGGAATACCGATCAATGATTGGTAAGTTGCATTATGTAGTGCATAGTAGACCAGACATTGCACATGCAGTGGGCATTACTGCAAGGTTCCAAAAATGCCCAAGAGAATCTCACTTGGTAGCAGTCAAGCAGATTCTCAGATATCTGAAGGGAACTACTGATTATGGGTTGTGGTATCCATACAGTAATGATTTCAACTTGAAAGTGTTTACAAATGCTGATTGGGTAGGTAATGTGGATGACTGGAAGAGCACAACCGGTGGTGCATTCTTTCTCGGTGGAAGATTAGTCTCATGGATGAGTAAGAAACAGAGTTGCATCTCTCAGTCCACAACAAAAGCGGAGTATGTTGCAGCCTTCATGAACTGCACCTAGACTATTTGGATGAAGCATGTATTAAATGGCTTCAAAGTTCCTGTATCTGAATTGGTAAGTATATTTTGTGACAATACTAGTGCAATTAACATCTCCAAGAATCCGGTTTTACACTCTAGAACCAAGCACTTTGAACTTAAGTATCATTTCTTGAGGGAAAAGGTTCAAAACAAAGAGATTGCATTGGAACATGTCTCCAGTAAGGAGTAGTTAGCTGACATATTCACAAAGCCTCTCCCAAAAGCTACATTTACCTATTTGAGAGGTGAATTAGGGGTGCTTCCCCTTCAAGAGGTCAACTAAAGATGTGTGCTCCACATTAGTCAGATCTTACATTACTATATATGTTTAGGAATGATGTGTTGACGGATGCTACTCCTCAAGGGGAGCACCATAGTGGAACAAGGAAGCTTGTGCCTCCACTTTGGCATTGTTGTCAAAGGGGGAGAAGATGAGAAGCGGAGGAGATATCTACAGTATTAGGGGAGAAGATGTGAAGTGGAGAGATATCTTTGAATATTGCCATCAATGCCAAAGGGGGAGATTGTTGGCATGTTGTGAACTGGTATGATGACCTGATGATATTGTATGTTGTCATTGATGTCAATACACTGAAGAGTGAACCGGTAGTGAACCCGTATATTGAAGTAAGCAACTGGCAAGAGAACTGGTATGATGTTGTGGACCAGTATATGTGAAATAGTGAAGCGGTATGTTGGAGTGAGAATCAGAACCGGTATGTCAGAGCGAGAACCGGTATATGATATGACTACCGGTTGGTAGTCTCAACCTCGGGGTTTTCAGTTGAAGTGTTTCAAGCCTATGTGATTCAACAGATGACATTGTGTGATGAGTTAGCATTGTAATGAAGAACACATCGAGTTGCCACGTCAGCCTTGTGCACGTGAAGAAGCTTGCATGAAGGAGATTGCTCCTATCTACCTCGGGAATGTGCGAAGTCTGTAAATGGTGAAAATGCATGATGGGTTATCAGCCACCATGAAAGCGGTGGAGAACGAATGATGGAGAACGCCTTGAGATCAGTCCAAGACTATTGCATTTAATGCAATGTGCTCAATGGTCAGGATTGAACCATTTGAATTGTTTAAACCTAAATGTTTAGGGTTTAGGGTTTTTGCTACCGACCTGTCTGTTTCCTATAAGGTTAATGTTGTGTTTCTTTTTGAGGTTGTTGGAAAATGTTGTGTATGTGTATCCAAGTAAAGAGATACGTGATTCTTGCCAGACCAGAGGAGTGAAGTGATACCTGCAGAGTGTGAGTGCAGAAGGAGAAAAGGAACTAAAGCGGATCTATTTTAGCATTGAGTGTTGTTACCAGATCATTGTAATACCTATTGATCTTTAACCACTTCAATAGTTGGAAATCCCTTAACAGGGTAGCCTTAACCGGCTTGTTGTAAATCCTTTAACAGGGTGACTCAAAACCATTGAGTTTTGGAATCCTCTTACAAGGTAACCTTTAACAGGGTTTAACCCTTAACTGGGTATTCTAGCCATCCCTTAACAGGGTGATCCCTAGCAGGATCAGTTCCTAATAGAACCTATTGTATCAGTCTCTAACCGGACTAGGCTCCTAATGGAGCGGACTTCTAAAGAGTTCAAAGAACATCTTGTGGGTATTCATCCCCACCGTGGTTTTTCCCAGTTGGGTTTCCACGTGAAAAATTTGTGTATCATGTGTGGTGTTTTTCATGTGATGGTTTAGTAATTTGTGTCCGAAAATAATTCATGCTAAACTAGCTGTTATTATATTTCTGATGATAGATTACTTGTTCATGCATAAGGGTGAAATGGAAGTATGGTGATAGGTTAAGTGGAAAGCTAAGTGATCAATCGGTTAATGCTTGTCTCAGTCATTCTTAGCTTTACCGGTTGTATTCTGTTTTAGACCGATGTTACTATTTGTCAGTCATGTGCAGTGTTTGCTATCTAACCGGTTTAAGAAAGTGTTTTTGTCTGTATTGATTCACCCCCCCTCTTGGTACCAGTTTGGTACTAGGTGTTCATCTTTTATTCAACAATTGGTATCAGAGCATCCTCCAGGTCCTCTGTGTTATAAGCTTAACCACTTGAGGAAAAGATCATAGTCTAATGATGAAGAGGGAAGGTTCAAAGTTTAACAGAGATAACTTTAAAATATGGAAGGACAAAATGAAGATATACATCAGAAGCATGGGTGCTCAACACTAGAACTATGTTGAGAATGCTTATGTTGTCCCTACCGGTACTCTCATCGATGATCAGAGAAGAGAGATTCAGGAGAATGGGCAAGCTAAGTGATCAACTGGTTAATGCTTGTCTTAGTCATTCTTAGCTTTACCGGTTGTATTCTATTTCAGACTGGTGTTACTGTTTGTCAGTCATGTGCAGTGTTTGCTGTCTAACTGGTTTAAGAAAGTGTTTTTGTCTGTACTAATTCACCCCCCCCTCTCAGTACCAGTTTGGTACTAGGTGTTCATCTTTTATTCAATAGAAATATACTTTGAAGAGTGGAGGTGAAGGTTCTAGATGCGAATTAGTCTCAAGAGAAGTGAGTGTTGCTGATTTTATTTTGAATTTTAAGGAAAATATTTTCTACAAGTATGCAAGGCACACCCATAGGTCTCAGTGGTTGGATCCGTAGTCCATGATGTGTAAGAACTCTTTCTCGATTGGCACTATTGTATTGGTGGTTGATTTTGCAGAGAACTATAGATTGCAACCACAAAATGAGGTACAGTCTCAGTACTACAATTCAATCCATATTGCTATTTTTGTTCACATTACATATAGACATGCTCCTGATAGTACAGAAGAGGACAGGAAGATAATCAGGGAGTATTGTTTTCATATGAGTGATGATAGATCACACTCCTCGAAGTATGTGCAACATTCTTTCGAGAATTTTTTTGAGTTCTTAAATGAGAAAGATATTGCAATTGATCGACATCCATATGGTCAGATAACTATATGGGTCAATTTAAGAATGGTTGCATGTTTTATTGGTTGAGTAGAATGCATGTAGAGAGGCTTATACCTCATATTTGGTGTTTTTTTGAGGTGGGGCATGGGAAGGTGGAGCATGATGGAGCAGGTGCATGTTTTAAGAGAGCTCTAGTTAAGGAGCAATTGAGGATTTCAGGTGTAAATTAAACTGATGCACGTTCTATTGTACAACTAGGACATATTTTTGTAGTTGTTGCACCGCAAGGGAATGAAGAGAGATCAAAAAATTGGTTGGCACAATGTGTACAGGGAAAACAAAAGCTAACACAACCAATGACAAATGATGATGGGTTCACATATCCTACATGTTTAGTTATTGTTGTGGGAACTTGGTTGTGAACATACATGATTAGAAAGAATGACATACTTGCATTTGAAGACTATGAGAGACACAAAACCATTCTCATGTATTCATAGCTTATGATAGCTAAAAATGTCAAGTTCTTGAAGCATCAAGCAAAACCGATATGACCATTAATGTTCATAAGCAAAGAGACGACCCTTTAGGAACATTTGAGTAGTAGGTCTATAATGGTGTCTTATTTTTTTTATCATGTATTTCATTTCAAACAATGATCATAAAACCTTAATGTTCAAGTTTGTTACGTGTATATTAAGGATGTGTTCAAAATGCAGGTCTATTGATGAATGCTTTTTTTTGCAACATGGTTTTGCATGCACATAGTGGGTACACTTGATATAATTCAAAGGGAAGTGTTTTGCAACATGGCTTATTATCATGCATTTGATGAGCATTACAATTTTTGATAATAGACAACACTATTTGATTATTTTTGATGATATAATTATCACAAAACCTTTATGCTCATGCAGGTCTTTTTGATGATATACAACACTATCACATTATGATTTTTGTGTCAACATAGTGGGTTCACTCAAAATAATTCAAAGGGATGTATTTTTGTGGTATATAATCCCACCTTTTCATTTATTATCATGCATTTCAGTTGAAGTGATTATCATAAAGCCTTTATATTCATGCATGTAGTTTATGTGTACACTAACTGTAGACACCTAAAATTGTCATGTCTAATTAAATAAATATTTTATTTATTTAATTATCTAAGCCTAATTCTTCTATTAATTAAATAAATCCTTATTTATTTAATTAATTCATTTATCCTCTTCTAGCCTTATTTCTCATTTAAATAAATACATTTATTTATTTAAATTATCTCTTTCCTAAATTAAATAAATATTTTATTTATTTAATTGTCCTACTTCTTCTATTAATTAAATAAATCTTTATTTATTTAATTAATTCATTAGCTTTTTCTACACATGACACATATCATTCATCTCTTAATTCATACACTACCTACCTCTTTCATTATTTTGGTATTTTCTCTACCTACCCTCTAATCCTAGCCGACCTCTCTTTTTACACCTCTCAATCTTAACCCTCCATTTCATATTGTGTCTTTTATTTAAGAAGATGCCTCCTTCATTGTCAAACCCTAATGACTAATGACTGATTTTGGAGTACTTGACTACACTACGATCCTGCTTGCAACCACATTCCATTCTTTGTTGAGCTCTTGTGCATACAAAAATCTGAGAGCAAATATATCAAGCAAGATCAATGGAGATAGGAAGAATGGAGATCAAAACCCTATTGGGCATTTGATGGTATAATCTTTGTGATTTCATTTGATTTGCATTGTCTTAGGTAATCTTCATATGTTATGGTGGATCTTTGTTGATTGTTAGGCTAGGGTTTTGTGGTTGAATTCATTTAGCCTTTCAATATTGTTATTATTGTTATCCATTTTCACCATAAACATTTTGGCACGCCCGGTGGGACCCTTGTCCCTTTGCACTTAACATTTTTGTTGCAGATTTCGCATTTTTGAAGTTGCAGATCGGATAATTTTCGACGACATTTTAGGTTTTTCTGCGTCTGCGAGCGTTCGGATCGCGTTTTTGTGTTTTAGAAGCGTCTGCAATATCGTGAATCGCGTCTGTGTTTTTGCCAGATTTTATTTTTGCAGGTTTCCGGAACCGCGTCTGTGAATTAAAACCGCGTCTGTGATTGATCTTATCGCGTTTGTGTTCGGGAAAGGCGTCTGCGTTACCTAAGCGCGTCTGTGTATCACAGAACAACGTCTGTGTAATACAGACGCATCTGTGTCTGGTATAGAAGCGTTTGTGCTTTCTATTTTGCAAATTTGTCAATTTTCTTTGATTCGGGTTTTCGGATTTTGTACTTAGGGTTTCAGATTTGGATTATTTTCGGCTAACCCTTGCAGATCTAGCTAACCAAGTTTGTGCAGCTTGCTTTGGAGGCAAAAACGTTTTTGTTGAAGGCCCCTTTTCACAAAGTCTTTTGGGTTTTCTAAAATTTACCTAACTTGTGTGCTTGCAGGAAGGGGTTATCATTTGAAACAACCCAAACTACTAACAATTTTGTTGCAGGGCCTTAGCTAGGGTTTTGTAGTTTTGTTGTGTGCCTTGTTTTCATAGATTAACAAACACTTCAATTGGTGCACTAAAATTGAATCATTGTCTTTTGTGTCTTGAGCAATAGGCTCTTTTTGTTTAATCTTTAGAGGGCCTGTCTTCCCGTGTGGTCATTAGGACTACTAGTGAGAAGAGAACGACCCAAGTGGTAGCGAGGAAAACCCACCTCATCCAAACCACTATAATCAAATGTATCCATGGTGAAAACTATGAATAACGTGTGCTGATTAGTTCATACCGACACTATGTCTCCCCATAAACCCGTTTGATCAAATTTATTTGATCATTTGTAGGGCATAACCCCTACCGGCTGGGAGCCTTCTGTATTTACAGAGCTGAAAGTGCCGCATGTATGGCCACACGAGCGGATGCCCTTACTAGCACCTTTTTGTTTTAGAAGCCCAAATCCTTCTAGTTGTTGAGGCAGGAGGTCGGACCTCTGGTAGCGGCCCACACACATACGGTTCTTAGTAGAGATACAAAGTTCGCCATGGGGAGTTTTCATGGGGATTGATGCTTGGCTGACCCGGGAAGTGAGTGCCGAGGGTGGAGCCAGTGAGGTCAAGCATCTAAGTATCCGCTCTGAATAGCGTAGCCTCGAGGGTAAAACCCTATGTGGGATCAACAACTATTGTCTTGGCCAGCCCTAAGATTTGTGCTTGTCTTATGCTAAACACTCAAACATTCAAGACAAAACAACAAAACATTGTGTCTTTTGTGTCTTCAAGTGTATGCAAAGCTTTTTACATCAAACAACACACTTTTGGAGTCTAAACAGTTTGCAAACATTGAGTCCTCATCAACATTGTGTCCTCTTGTCACGAAAAACAGTCAAACAGTCGGATTTGGTCACAACAAAACAACTTCACAGATTGGAAAAATTGCACGAAGTTTACAGAAACGCGTCTGTGTCTGTTTTAACCGTGTCTGAGTCATCTAAGCGCGTCTGTGGAGGGCATAATAGCGTCTGTGTTTTTAACAGCGTCTGTGTCTAATAGAGGCACGTCTGTGTCTGGGAATCGCATCTGCGAAGTATACAGAAGCGTCTGTGTACAGAATTGAAAATTTTTACAGTCCAACAAACAAGAGAAATCAGTTTCGGAATACTTGAGCTTCCTAGGTTGTTTCTTCAGGTTTCATCTAGCATTCAACCTGTCCTTGGGTCTCATACAGTCCATCATTGCTTCACATCTCATCTTACATTCACAATTGTCTAAACTTGAGTCAAAAGGTCACTTGCTTGTCCTCATCATACTTTGTCAACACACTACATACAACAACACTTTGCTAAGTGGTCCCTCATCAAGGTTTCTTACCTTTGGGTCTCATTTGGTCTTACTTAGGGACAAGGTCAGCTTACCTCATCAAGAGAAACAATCATCTCTTTGGAAGTCACACCTACTCTACTACTTACATACCTGGTCTTACACTTTGGACATTGCAAGTACACCTCAAGATTCATTTACACTCCATACAACTCTTGGTCTTCCATACTCTTTTCATTTTCATCTAGTCTCTCACATCTTGGTCAAACACCTAGTTCATGGTTGAAACCCGCCTTCAAAAATCTAGGAGAATAGCTAAAGAAGCTCAAGAATCCGTAAACATGAGTTCTTATGAGTATGACAATGATCTATTCTACAATCCTGAGCACACTACATTACCAGACATGAATGTTTATAGACATAATCCAAATGTGGAAAGCACAAACACTATAAACAACAATGCTACACACAATGACAATGTGGATAACTCTTCAATACTATCAGCGGACATAGAAGAATCCATAATGAATCCTCATTTCAATAGATTGGTTGAAGAGATAATGAGGAGAGATCGTCAATACTTTTTACACATGATGGAACAAAGTGGAGCTAAAATACCGCATGATTTTGACTTATCTCAACTTATAGAAAGTCGACCCTCACAACAAATTCAACCCAACATGGATCAAAGGAGACCAAATAGTGGAGGAAATAGGGGACCGAATGTGATGCCTGAGTCACCATCAGTTTTGCTTCAAAAGCCAGCAATCCCACATTCACAAGCTCAAACATATGATACTTACACTCAAAGACCATCATGGAGGCCTTATGCTCAAACACATGCTCAAGGTATGGATCAATCAAAACAAGTGGATACTCAAGGACATCCTCAAAATTTTGACACAAGGAGACCTCATGTCAAAATTGGGGGCAACACAATGGAAAATGAAAGGCCTATTGAATATGGTATATATGCACAAAATAGATATGGGGTCCCTCAACATGAAGTTATGCCAAGTGCTCCATACATGTCGCAACAATATAGACCTCCATATGGACATGTCTATGATCAGTATCATCCATACATGCAACAAGCTCCTCCTCAAATGGGCATTCCAAACATGGGGTATGCTACAAGAAATCAATCTCCTCCCAAGAATAATTTGGAGCAACAAATCAGAGATTTACAAAAGAAAATGGAGGACATAAATACACCAAAACCAACATACACAATGAGAGACATATGTCCTTATCCATTTGACAAGAGCATTCCAATGCCTCCATTTCCTGCACACTTTGTGACACCTAAATTTGATAAGTATAGAGGAAAAGGAGACCCCAAGGCACACATAAGACAATTTTTCACAGCTTGCATTGAGGTAGCAGCAGAAGAAACATATTTGATGAGATTATTCCCACAAAGCTTAGGCGATCAAGCTATGGAATGGTTCTCTCAACTACCACCTGGTATTAAGTCATGGGGTGACTTAGCAGAGGCATTTATTCAGCATTTCTCTTACAATATAGAAACAGATATCTCAATCACTACTTTGTGCAATACCAAGCAAAGAGAGGGAGAGTCTTTTGCATCATTTTTGCAAAGATGGAGAAATCTAGCCAGCAGATGCTCTTGTGAAATTCCACAGAAACAAATGGTAGAGATGTTCACACAAAATGTTAACAAAGAGATTGGTTATGACTTAAGGAAAGCTTGTTTGTCTACCTTCAAGGACGTTATTGAAAAAGGCTTAGCAACAGAAAAGGTCCTAATTGAACAAGAAGTCATTAAGATATTCAAGGAAAACAAAGATGACTTTAAAGGAAAAGACAAGCCAAGATTTTGGAATAAAAACAAAAACACAGTCAATGATGGTGTTGTTGATGCCAACACAGTGCGACCCAAGTTCATCTTTTCGGGATCAAGTTCTACAAACAATCAAGTGAATACTCAAACAACTTCTAGATCACGAAGGAAGTACACTCCATTGGGAGAACCACTTGAATCAGTATTCAAAAAGCTTGTGGCAAACAAAGTGATCACAGTTCCAGATTTTCCTCCATATGAACCAAAGGTCAAACCAAATTGGTGGAATGATGATGAGTATTGTGAGTTTCATAAGAGCAAGGGTCATAAGACAAGTAATTGCCATTGATTGAAAAACATTGTGCAAGATCTCATTGATAGAGGAGATATTGAGATTGAGGGACATTCATCTAACCAAGAACATGAGATGTTTAAGGAACCATTCCCAAAACATGACAAAGGAAAAGGCAAAGTCACAGATGATCAAGCCAATTACACTAGAGCACCTTACAATTATGATTCTACTATCAATCACATCTCGATGGACAATCATATCTCTACTGTTACTATCAAGAACAAAAATCCTGAGAATCCTTCTCAGAGACCCAAGATTGTCCTAAAGGGTGTTGGCTCTTCGTCTGAATCTACCTCTGAATGTCATGTTACAGCTCGTCGGGGTAAAATCACGTTGCCAGGTGCCTCCACTAAGAATACCAATCCTTCATCAATCAAACCTGAGTATGACCTTGTAGAACAATTAGGGAAGACACCTGCGCTCATCTCCATTCTTGAGCTCTTACGTATATCCCCTGCACATAAAGCCATCCTTGACAAAATCTTGAGAGACACTGCTGTCCCTACTGATCTGAACGTGGACCAGTTTCAAGCCATGGTGGGATACCTATCCGTTCCACACTCCCTTACATTCACAGAAGCCGATGATGCCTCCATAAGTCAGCCACATAATGCACCTTTACACATTGAAGCCTTCATACATAAACATCGAATAAAGCGAGTCCTGATAGATGGAGGAGCAGGTCTAAATATTTGTACATTGAGCACCATCAGACAATTGGGATATTCTAACAAAGCTGTGAATTCTACAAACCAAATCACCATCAAGGCTTATGATGACGAAGAGCGTTCATCCAAGGGCACAGTTACCTTACCACTAAGAATCGGGCCAGTTACAAAGGATGTGGTTTGTCAAGTCCTAGATCTAGATCTCACATATAACATATTGCTAGGACATCCTTGGATTCATGAAATGAGGGCAGTCCAATCAACATATCATCAATGCATTAAGTTTCCTCATAATGGAGTCGAGGTAACAGTCAATGGTGATCCAAATCCATTCATATATTGCAATAACTTGAGATCACATACTGAGGCTATCATTCCCAGTAATCGTGAGGCTACTCCCTCTTCGGCATACATTGACCCTGAGTCATTAAAACCCTCGACATCCAAACAAGGTGAACTTAGAGGTAAGTTTCAAGACAAAGGCATGGGAGAATACACTTTGAATCAGACAATGTTTTTACGACAAGTCATGAGCTCTCCAAAGGAATATGGGAGGCCACACATCATAACAAGCAAATCTCCATCATGATACTCAAATGGGATCCTACCATCTTTCAAAGATGGGGCGAACTAGAAGAAGAAAATTTATATAAAATGCTCTATAGAGACATTGAAGAGGACACGCAAGATCAAATTATTATACCCTGTGAGAACTATGGCAAAGGCTTCAAAATTCTGCAAAGATTTGGGTATGATGGAAAAAAACCTCTCGGCTTACGCAAAGAAGGTGTCATGGAGCCCTTACAACCTGAGCTAACTGCAAGAAGGGAACGCTCCAAGGGACTCAGTTTTCTAAATTCCAAGATTCACAATAAAAGAACAAAAGAGGCATGGCGAATCAAAGTGGCCGAAGTTCAACAAGAGGATTATTATTCCACAGATTCTAATAAGTGGGAATGGGGTTCAGACAAATCCTCCAGTGACTATGAGCTCACTGAGACATTCAGAGAGCCAGATGAACCTACAGAGGAGGAGGAATTTTACAAAAAGTTCAGAGTTGGTCAAGAACCAACCCATAAGGATCCCGCACAGTCTTCGTTTCAAGGTCCTAGGTTGAAATCGCATAGGATGAGGACACCTGTCCCAGAAGGCGCTACTAGTGATGACAATTTGGATTCACTCACGATCGAAATTGATGAGGAGAGTGCCATCGATGACCTCGACGATTGCCTTGACATACCTGAATATAACCACATCTTCACTCTCTGTCCAACAAACTCTGAAAACACTAATGACCTTCCCCTTGTTCACCCCCAACTCATTGACTGGGATCATGAAGGACCAGCACAATTTGATACATTTCAAAATGACGAAGCTATTGTCGACTATCTTGGCATTCGAGATGATCTTCCCCCTGGAGACCACAAAGCAGGATACACCATAGAACTCAACAACATGGCATACTTCGGTGAGGGTGTTGGGCCTTCTAGTCGCAAAAATGTGAAAATAAGAACAAAACAAGGGTCTTATGGCGAAAACCACACTGTGGCGCTATCTGACCCCAAAAAAGTAAAAAGAAAGGATGTATCTGAGGGTGAAAACCTCTCTGAGGCACCCGAAGATGGAAGGCTCGACATTCTCCCAGCATCATATGAGGAAAAGTCATCCATGCTGATAGAGGAAACTATAAAGACAAACATTGGTACGGAAAAAGTTCCACACAACATATTCTTAGCTCAATCTTTGACAGAGTCCGAAAAGGCAAAATTCATAAGCTTCTTTAAGGAACGACAAATCAACTTTGCATGGTCATACGCTGATATGCCTGGATTGGATCCGGATTTGGTAATGCATCATTTGACAGTCAAACCGGGGGCAAAGCCAGTAAAGCAGAAATTAAGGAAAATGCACCCACAAGTGGCATTACTAGTCAAAGCAGAGCTGGAGAAATTATTGGATGTCGGATTCATACGCCCAATTGATTATCCCGAATGGATTTCCAATTTAGTACCTGTCAGCAAACCAGATCGCAGTATCTGAATATGTACAGACTTCAGAGATATTAACAAAGCTTGTCCAAAAGATGACTTCCCATTACCAAACATTGACTTGATCGTTGATCTCACAGCAGGTCATGAAATGCTATCTTTAATGGACAGATTTTCTGGATATAATCAAATCAGGATTGCGCCTGAAGATCAACATAAAACATCATTCACTTGTCCATGGGGAACCTTCTGTTGGAATGTCATGCCTTTTGGGCTGAAAAATGCAGGCGCTACTTATCAAAGAGCGATGACCACTATTTTTCATGATCTCATGCACATAACAGTGGAAGATTATGTTGATGATCTCTTGGGAAAATCAATAGACAGAGATACACACTTGGACATACTTTCAGTTGTCTTTGATCGGCTGGAAAAATACAAAGTAAGATTAAATCCAAAGAAATGTGTCTTTGGAGTAACCTCAGGGAAGCTCCTAGGATTCATTGTGTCTAAAAGAGGAATCGAGGCCGATCCAGCAAAAGTCAAGGCTATCTTGGACATGCCGCCACCGAGGAACATCAGTCAACTTCGCTCTTTACAAGGGAGACTCCAATCCATACGAAGATTCATAGCACAACTTGCAGATAAGTGTAACCCTTTCCAGCACCTGCTACGCAAAAACATCAAGTTCAAATGGGATGAGAACTGTCAACAGGCTTTTCAGGCGCTCAAAGATTATCTTTTGAACCCACCAGTTTTGATGCCACCAATTCTAGATCAACCTTTGTTACTCTACATATCAGCTACTCCAACGACACTGGGGGCACTCTTAGCACAACAAATACCTGACGACAAGGAAAAAGCAGTATACTATATCAGTCGCACACTGGTGGGATATGAGCTAAATTACACACCAATCGAGCGTGCCTGTCTCGCTGTGATCTTTGCTTCACTAAAATTACGTCATTATATGCTCACTCACAAGACTAAGTTGATTGCCAGAATTGATCCACTAAAATATCTTCTCAACAAAGCTACACTTACTGGGCGGCTGGCCAAGTGGGTAATGATTCTGAGTGAATTTGACATCGAGTACGTAGACAGAAAAGCAATAAAAGGACAAGCAATTGTAGATCAATTGGCAGATGCTCCCATGATAGATGATGTTCCTCTACAGTCAGAATTTCCAGATGAAGCAATTTTAACAATATCACATGTGAAGCCATGGCAACTATACTTTGATGGCTCATACACACAGCATGGAGCAGGAGCGCATATACTCTTTATAACTCCTCAAGGCGATTCTATACCAAAATCATACCGCTTATCATTTCCTTGCACCAACAATATAGCGGAATATGAGGCATTAACAACAGGATTACGAATTGCAGTTCAGTGGAAGATCCAAGAACTTAGTGTTTTTGGGGATTTTCAACTTGTTATCCGTCAAGCAACTGATGATTACCAAACAAAAGATGAAAAATTACTGCCTTATAAACAAATGGTGGATGATCTGAAACAACACTTTACAAAGAATGACTTTGAGCAAATACCAAGAGAGCAGAATCGCGTCGCAGATGCCATGGCTACGATTGCTTCGCTCATTGATCTACCACAAAATGAGACCTGCTATGAGTTCCTGGTAGATAATCTGCTGGTCCCTTCATATGAGATCACGCCTACTGAAATGATATGCGTTGTTGGTCCTGAATCCCAGTTATATGGTTCCATATTCACATACCTTCGTGACAATATCTTACCTCCTGATCTATCGAACAATCAACACCGCACTTTCATTCGCCAATCCTCTCGATACGTCATTCTAGCTGATATCCTATACCGACGAGGTCTAGATGGCACCCTTCTTAGATGTTTAGAGAGTGACGAAGCTCAGATTGCGTTACGAGAAGTGCATGAAGGGATATGTGGTCCGCATACTAGTGGTCCTACCTTGGCCAAGAAACTCATCAGGACTGGATATTACTGGCCTACTATGGAAAAAGACTCATATCAGTTTGTCAAGAAGTGTAAGCAGTGTCAAATTCATGGAGACCTCATACATGCACCAGCACAAGAACTACAACCACTTGCATCTCCTTGGCCCTTTTGTCAGTGGGGACTCGATCTCATAGGCAAGATTCACCCTCCTTCTTCCAACGGTCATAAATTCATTATCACAACCACAGAGTATTTCACAAAGTGGATTGAAGCCGTGCCTCTCACACAAGTTACTGGGAAACAAATCGCTACCTTCATTTTGAACTACATCATTTGCCGATATGGTATTCCTAAGTCCATTATTACTGATAACGGGCGTCCCTTCAAAAATCAGGATGTTCGTGAACTCTGTGACCGCTTCCATATTTCCCATCGTTTCTCCACACCATATTACCCCCAAGGTAATGGCCAAGCTGAGGCATCTAACAAAACAATTCTCAAAATCCTTAAAAAGACAGTCGACGACGCTGGCCGTAACTGGCATATCCAACTCAATCCTGCACTTTGGGCCTGCCGTACAAGTGTTTGCACACCTACAGGAGCTACACCCTACTCACTTGTCTACGGCGCTGAGGCCATCTTGCCTATTGAGGTCGAGTTACCTTCTCTACGGGTCTCCTTGAGAAACATAATCCACGATGAAGATTACAGGGTCTCTCGCTTACAAGAACTAGAACTGCTGGAGGAACGAAGACACACTGCTTTTAATTATCTCAAGGCTTACCAACAAAGAATGAGTCACAGCTACAATCACAAAGTTAAGCCTCGCGCATTTGAAGTAGGTGACTTAGTCCTCAGAGAGAACCCCAAGAATCAGCAAGACAAAGATAAGAAGGGCAAGTTCGAACCAAACTGGCTTGGTCCTTACATCATCACAGCGGTATATGGATCTGGGGCATATCAGCTCTCAACTACAGAAGGTGAACCTTTGGAGGATCCTATCAACAACATGCACCTTCGCAGGTTCTACACATAGCTCATCGGAATATCCTAATTCAAAAATACAAAAAATAAAAAAAAAATAAAAAATACAAAAAAAAATTATAAAACAAAAAAAAAAAAATTTGAAAAAATCGAAAAAAGTAAAGAGAAATAATTTTCGTCCAACGGTGAAAACTACTTCGGTGGCACCCTGGGCAAGTACCATGGTGAAAACTGGGTCACCAGCGCCATGTGTAGAGACATTGCTCCTCCCTCCTTCAGGATTCTCTTTCATCCTTTCACTTTGCACACACTCACGACCAATTCGTTTATAATAAACATACCCATTCCTATCATGGCTTGTTATTGATCTACCTAAGATTGGTTAGCCATTCATAATAAATCTCCCTTTTCACATTCCTTTCCATCCATAATAAATCTGATCCTATCTGTGGCTAAGGCAAAATCCTATGTCTAGTGATGGGTGTGGAACTGAGAACATCACATGTTTCGAGGAGTACAGTTTCTTCCAGCTTCCTTCAAGTCTATCCGCGCACAATCCGCAATAAAGCAACATTGGCATCACAGATCCGCAATAAAGTTTCATCTTCTCCGCAATAAAGTATCAGTTTCATGGATTCAGTCAGTTTCAGATGAGATACAGCAGCAACAATGGGCTTCAACAAATCAAATCTTTCAATAGACTCAGACAACATATGGTTCAGTGCTATCTATCCTTTTTGTGAAAGTGAACATTGTGACCATAATCAAATAAGACTTATACAAGTGACAAGAGACACTAAACTTGAGGACTACAGTGGATGTTGGTGTCGAGTCTTGGTTTTCTTTTGATTTTATCTTTTGGTGACATGTTTTTTAGCTTTTTCGGGATGTCTCTGACTAGAGATTCTATCTCCAGGATGTCTTTGACTAGAAAGGCGAGGATGAGGTATCGTCACCTATTTGTATTTGCTGTCTGTGGATTGTCTCTTAGTAATGCTATGACTTGTCCAAGGATATGAGGACACTGTGAGTCTAGTATGAACTGGGGCATTCCTTGTTTGTGACTGTCTTATCTCCATGCAAACAGGTACAATGACTTTCTGGGTCGAACTTATGCCTCGATTGTCATAACCTATTTTGCCATAATAAAGCTCAATGATGATAACGCACAAGAAGCTCTTTTTTGTTCATATCTTCTGTCTTCCATCCCCCTTTCTTGATTGACTTCCATTGTCCTTTTTGAGTCCGCGTAGCCCGCTATCACATGACTGAGTATAATGACACACCAAAAACATTTGCATTTCATATAGTTACACCTACATTACCACATATAAGCATTTTATACATACATATAGATATCACAATTGCATCACATCCTGCATACAACACATGTTAGCACATCTCACATTTTCATTATATAAATAATCATTTGCATTATCATATTCATTTGCATTACATACATTCACATTTGCATCATGCATCACATATACAACATAAAAGAACAAAAATACATTGCATGGCATCATATAAGCATCCATATCATAAAACATGTATCACATAAAGAACATCTCATCACATAAGGTACACATGCATATAGCTGCCGCAAAAATGATGAATAATCTCATATATAATCAAAAGTGTCATGATACAATGATGTCAAAAGAATCATATGGCTACAAAATCACCCGCAGGTGTCTATAATACAAAAATGGTACATATACTGATACAAGGGGAGCCCTCTATGGCTATGATGAACTCCCTCCCTCGGAGCCGCCTGGCCTCGACGGACGCTGAGCTGTAGATGGACCTGCTCCGGGATCACCCTGCCTGTCTGGTGGTGGTGGAGGACCCATGACCCCACCACTAGATGCCTGCCTCCTACGACTCCCTCCTGTAGCCGTCGTTGTACGCGATGGTCTATGGAAGCTCCTCGCTCGCTGATCCGCTGGCACTGCACCATAGTACAGGTCCCTCCAATAACCTATCTCCTCTCCGGCTCGCAGCACATATGCGTAGCCTGCCCCTGCGTCCTCTGCCGCCTGCCTCCCTACCCTCAGAGCTGTCTCGGCCTCAGTATATCGCTGGATGGCCTGGTCCCTCTCTCGCTCTGTATCTCAGAGCCTGATCCTGAGGTGATCCCTCTCCCGCTCCAACTCCTGGATCTCGTCTGCCTGGCCCTGGCAGATCTCTCTTAGCTCTAGCAGCTCATCCTCCTCAGGATCTCCACCCTCAGCCTCGACCTGTGGCTCCTCCTCTGCAGGTGCCTGCACTTGTGCCTCCCCCTGTACCTGTCTAGGTGCCTGAACTGGTGCCTGTCTCTGTACATGCCGGGGAACCTATACCTATGCCTGTACTGGCACCTGTCACTGCACCTGTTTCTGCCTCTATCCCTGTGCTGCTGGTACCTGCAGGGGCAATCCACCTCGACCCCTCACCACCTGGGCTGCTCCCTCCTGTCCTCCCTCCCTCCAAGGTACCACCCGCCTCTCCCCCACTACTCCCCTCCACCTCCGTCGGCCCCTACCTCCATCCCCTCCACCATCATCATCATCATCCCCTCCAACCTCTCCCTCTAGCAGCTCTCCAGGATCTGTCAACCGCGGAAACGGATGCTCTGCCCAATACGCAGCATACTCTGCGTCCATCCCTGCATCCTCCACCTCTGGCCACATATCCCAAGGTAGTGGCATCATCTCTGTCATCTGTGTCACAGCTTGATCATACGATAATAGTGGTCCGAACTGAGCCTGATCTCTGACTGTGCGGGCATACATGCCCGAGCCTCGCGGCATCCTCTGGATCCTGCCGAACTGTCTCCCAACCCTGTCAACCAGCTGCCTCTCCAGTATGTAGGGCATACGCCCAATCAGATACCTACTTCTGAATGTATAGGGTAGCTCCACGACATCGTCATCCCACTCCTCGCACCCCAGGTATGGCCTCCAAATGACCATGTCAATGTCATCTATAACCCGCCTCCAGTGCTCCAGCCGGCCAATCGGAGGCTGTGATGTAATTGTAAAGCGGAAAATCGCGATCGAACCCTAGTTGTTCTCCCCTCTTCCAACTCCGAGGAGAGAGAAGGGAGGTTCGCTAGGATTCGATGGTTTTCACTTAGGGGAGAGACTTTACATTCAAAAGAGGGGTTGAAACCCACTAGATCCAATCCCATGCAATGCAAGATTGGATGCTAAATGTGTTTCAAGGGTTAAGACAGCAAGGCTACCCTCTTTTGTAAAGAATGTTGATAGAAGAATTAAACTAAGCATGCATAGAAAGTGACAAAGATTTGCTTATAAACTGAGTTCGGATTATAGGATGAAGCTGCGGACCTGGAATTAGCAGTAAAATGTCGATACGGCGCTGTCCTGCAAATTTGAGCAAAAGTTGTCAGGACGATGGCACCCGGCGCCACGGTCCTCCGAAAAATCCGCGAAACGAAGGGGGATCTGTTCGTCTCTGCACAAGGATTCCAGATCTTCAATTTCAGCCGCGTACCTGCAACCTACACACAGAAAAGCGAAGACGATTGGGGGGTTAGGGATTAGGGGTTTGCCTTTAGGTCAAACCCCGGTTTTGGAATTAACCAAGAAATGAGCAAGAGCTGTAAATGTAAATGACTGTAAAACAAGTACTAATACCTTGTTCTAAGGATGTTTGTATCCTTATGTGCGAAGGTTTAGATGTTGTATGTTGTATGTTGTATGTAGCATGTAATATGTGATCTCCTCTTCAATGGTTGAATCCTTGTCTTGAATGCAACACTTAGCCTTGAATGGAGACTTAGAAGGAATGCTTGAATGCTTGAATGCTTGAATCTTGCTTTCGCCTTTTTTCCATCTACCCAAATGAGAGAGGAAAATGTAGTTTATATACTTGTCATTTAGGGCTGATAGACTGATTTTCCCGACCTTAGGCCGACCAGGAAAGTTAATTTCCAAATTGCAAACAAAAAGACCCGAGCCCCTTAGGAGACCGGGCCCAACATAGGACCCAGGGACCAGGGCGCGGGGCGCTCTGGTCCCACCTCCCGGGACAGCAGGGTGCAAGGAGGTTCAGGCCAGGGTGCTTGAAAAATGCAGTTTTCAGTGTCGTGAGCAAGTTTCAGGGTCTCCATTCAGGTTGCGTGTTGCGTCGCCATCGTGAAGACCAAAATGCAGTCGAAATTGCAAGTGTCGCAATTTTAGGACGCTACAGTAATCATATCATACAAATGTACAAAACTCCGTCCATGTCCTCTGCCCCTGAAATGAATAGGCCGTGTGATAGGAAGGTGCTCATATGCCCACACTTGTAACAGAGTCACTCCGTAGCCCAGTCCTACTGATCCGTGATAGACAAACTAATGCAGCTCATAATATAAGTGTGCCAGGACACATGGCCCCCATGCATATCTGGTGTGCTCAGTCACTAGTATCTCCAGTGCTCCTCCCCAGCCCACTGCCAATCCCCGTGTAGCCCTGTCTAGACACAAGAAACCACTGATGGCTCCTCCAATAACAGCTGGTAACGCTAAACCTGTCGCGGTCATGGTATCCCATGCCACGTGACTTGCTCTCATCTCCAGCCCGGGATCCTGGAATACCCGTCTCAGAGCCTCCCTGTCTCCATCTCGATCATATGGAATCAACTCTCCATCGATCGGTATGTGCAGTGTCCTATAGACATCCTCAAGCGTCACTATCATCTCCCCCATAGGTAAGTGAAACGTGCAAGTCTCGGAGTGCCATCTCTCCGCCAGTGCAGTCAGCAAACCCATGTTTGCCCGAAACTCGGGCACATATAGCACATGTCTGAGACCCATCTCCTCAATAGCAATCCTGTCCTGAATCGACAACTCTGGTCGCAATCTCTGCGTGGACGGGAACCTCTCCCGTGACTCTAGCATAGGCAGATACTCCTGCAGTCAAACAATCGAATCATGTCAGTTATCGTGGCATTCAATGTTTATCACAAAATGCTACTTGCTATCTAAATGCATTTGGTTATCTATCCTAAGTAACACTCCCTGTTCATCACAAAGTGTTGCTATCTATCCTAGTAGTGCTCCCTGTTCATCACAAAGTACTACGTGTGTGACATTCCCTGTTCATCACAAAGTGTTACTCACATTCGCACTCCCTGTTCATCACAAAGTGCTGCCTATCTTGGTGCTCCCTGTTCAGCACAAAGTGCCTTGATCTATCCTAGTCTTCCTAGAGGACCTGCTTGAGTGTATCCTCTCAGCAGCTTATCCAATCAACAGCGTATGTTCATCACAAAACTGCCAATTTGACCTAAAAGACCAAAACCATGCATTTTTGACACACAAATGCGCTTTAAACTCATAAACGCGCTTATAGACTGCACAAATGCGCTTCTGCAACACAGACGCGCTTTCTGAACACATACGTGCCTAAATACTTCATAAACGCGGCCAGGGAACATAGACGCCCCTAAAGAGCACAAACGCGTCTGGAATTTGCAAACGCGCCCGCATTCATCACAAACGCGGTCCCAGGCATAGACGCGCCTGGACCAAACACAGACGCGCCCGTTGGACACAGACGCGCCTGGCACTGACACAGACGCGGTTCTACGTTTTTGCATTTTTTCACTACCCTATTCCTAGCACATTTATTGCTACCTATTGAGCATTAATGACAACAATTGAAATGCGTGAAGGCACGAGGAGGTTCGGTGGTACTTACCGGCTCTCCTGCCTCTGCTGGTCTCTGAAATTGGCGAATGTGGTCGAATCTGTGTACGAAAGCCATCGCTGCTGACTGCTGCTGCTCTTTTTCTCACTCTGCACTGTGATCTCGTGAAGGTGTAGATGACAATGAGGATGTCTTTTTCCCGTGGTCTATCTTATAGCCTACCCTAGCCCTCGCCTTCATTTCCCGAGTCAGTCTTCTTCATCCCGTGACTCTGTCACTTTATCCGGTCTATCCATTCTAGCCTTTCTTTCTTATCGAGAGATTGTCTGCAATCTTTTCAGACATTTTCATCCAATCTCTTGAAGGGGCATATTATTCCCATCCTGGGGCAACTCTGTATCAGTTCATCTTATCTTCTTTGAAACAACGCGACAAGCCGCATTGTCTCAAAGAGGGGCAAAATGTAGACACCTAAAATTGTCATGTCTAATTAAATAAATATTTTATTTATTTAATTATCTAAGCCTAATTCTTCTATTAATTAAATAAATCCTTATTTATTTAATTAATTCATTTATCCTCTTCTAGCCTTATTTCTCATTTAAATAAATACATTTATTTATTTAAATTATCCCTTTCCTAAATTAAATAAATATTTTATTTATTTAATTGTCCTACTTCTTCTATTAATTAAATAAATCTTTATTTATTTAATTAATTCATTAGCTTTTTCTACACATGACACATGTCATTCATCTCTTAATTCATACACTACCTACCTCTTTCATTATTTTGGTATTTCCTCTACCTACCCTCTAATCCTAGCCGACCTCTCTTTTTACACCTCTCAATCTTAACCCTCCATTTCATATTGTGTCTTCTATTTAAGAAGATGCCTCCTTCATTGTCAAACCCTAATGACTAATGACTGATTTTGGAGTACTTGATTACACTACGATCCTACTTGCAACCACATTCCGTTCTTTGTTGAGCTCTTGTGCATACAAAAATCTGAGAGCAAATATATCAAGCAAGATCAATGGAGATAGGAAGAATGGAGATCAAAACCCTATTGGGCATGTGATGGTATAATCTTTGTGATTTCATTTGATTTGCATTGTCTTAGGTAATCTTCATATGTTATGGTGGATCTTTGTTGATTGTTAGGCTAGGGTTTTGTGGTTGAATTCATTTAGCCTTTCAATATTGTTATTATTGTTATCCATTTTCACCATAAACACTAACAATTCTTGAAAATACAGGTTCATGCTAGATCATTTGTTGTTGACTAGTTTACTCTTGATGATGGTACATATTCCTTGAGGTTATCAATATTTAGCTACTTTTTAAGTTTTCTTTTCAAGAACTGCAAAAAATTAGAGCCAAACAAAACACCGTATGCTCTGTGTGCATTAATGAGATTAAATTTTGTGTGTAAACACTAAGTCCCTCACTTTGTCAATGTGATTAAATTTTGTAAACTTTCACACACTATGTCAAGTGAATGTATTTCCATTCAGAAATGACAATATCTACCATCGTCTTCAACCATGCAGAGAATGCAATGAGAAATGCTGTGAGAAGGGTTTTAATCAACATGCATCATTCTTCAAAGTTATGCTTGTAGACTTTGCAGAGAAACTGGTAAGATTTGTAATTATACAATCTTGTACGTCTTAAAAATGTTTCAAATGATCTATTATAATTTGACAAAATAATTTGTATTAAATGTTATAATTTTTTTCTTGTAGCACATTCATTCCGCATAAAAAGGTTGCTTATTTTGGTCTTCATTTATATGCAGGCATTGCTCTACGTAAGCTTTTCTCTTAGGACATGAGGATGTCTGATGCAGATGAAGTGGGATGTTGTATTTGTATATGGATGTGAATTGATGTAACTTTGTTATGATGATATATGATGTCCATGAGAAAACTGGTTTAGTTATATTGATGATATACAATGTATCTGTACATGAGTACATTGGTGTAGTTGTATTGATAATGATGTAACATCATGTTTGCATATTCGTTCATGGATGTAACATGCAAGTGTAATGGTAATTATGTGTATACAATACATGGAAATATTGATGATCATTATGTGTCTACAGTGTAATGCTTGTTTATCTATATTTTTTTATTGAATGAGTGACGATTTTTTCATCTACTGAAAAAATGCTGCCCTAATAAAATCGTAGGGAATATTGAAAAACCGAGATAGGATTTTGTAGGGACCCCTCTTGTGGCTCCATAGGTTCAAATGGATTGTTCGCAAGTGTCACAGATTCTGAGTTAGGGCCTATCAAAGTTTGATAATTTTTAGCACTTAGGGCGCTTAAGGGACGACGTCGATAGGGTATGACCCCAAGCATTCGATTGAGTAGGGGGGAAAAATAGGTGCATGAATAAGGTAAGAATGCCTAAGTAGACATGTCAGAACTGAATGTTTCTGATCACGATGAGAAAAACAAGAAATTGGCCATGTGACAACATTTGATTCAATGAGACTGACGATTTTTTCACCAACTGAAAAAATGTTGCCCTAATAAAACCATAAGGAATCTTGAAAAACCAAGATAGGCTTTTGTAGGGAACCCTCTCATGGCCCTGTATATTCAAACGGATCATTCACAGATGCCACTGATTTTGAGTTAGGGCCTGTGAAAGTTTGACAATTTTTAGCACTTAGGGCCTCAAGGGACGACGTCGGTAGGGTATGATCTTGAGCGTTCGACCAAGTGAGGGGGGGGGGGGAATAGGAGAATGCATAGGGTAAGAATGCATAACTATATATGTCTAAACCAATGGTTCATGATCACGATGAGCAAAACGAGAAATTGGCCACGCGACAACATTTGATTGAATGAGACTAACAATTTTTTTGCCAACTAAAAAAATGTTGCCCTAATAAAACCATATAGAATCTTAAAAAACAAAGATAGGATTTTGTAGGGACCCCTCTCGTGGCCTCATAGGTTCAAACAAATTGTTTGTAGGTGCCACAAATTTTGAGTTAGGGCCCATCAAATTTTGATAATTTTTTAGCACTTAGGGTGTTCAAGGGACAACGTCGATAGGGTATGACCCCGAGTGTTCGACCGAGTGGGGGGGGGGGGGGAATAGGAGCATGCATAGGGTAAGAATGCCTAATTGGACATGTCCAAACTGATGGTTTGTGATCACGATGAGCAGAACAAGAAATTGGCCACGTGACAACATTTGACTGAATGAGACTAACGATTTTTTTGCCAACTAAAAAAATGTTGCCCTAATAAAACCATTGGGAATATTGAAAAACCAAGATAGGATTTTGTAGGGACCCCTACCATGGCCCTATAGGTTCAAATGGATCATTCGTAGGTTCCATTGATTCTGACTTAGGGCACATCAAAGTTTGATAATTTTTAGCACTTAGGGCGCTCAAGGGACGACGTCAGTAGGGTATGACCCGAGAGTTTGACCAAGTGGGGTTGGGAAATAGGAGCATGCATAGGGTAAGAATTCCTAATTGGACATGTCAAAATTGATGGTTCGTGATCACAATGAGAAGAACAAGAAATTGGCCATGCGACAACATTTGATTGAATGAGACTGACAATTTTTTTGCCAATTGAAAAAATGTTGCCCTAATAAAACCATAGGGAATCTCAAAAAAATGAGATAGGCTTTTGTATAGACCCCTCTCATGGCCCCCTAGGTTCAAATGGATCATTCGTAGGTGCCATAGATTTTGTGTTAGGGCCCATTAAAGTTTGACAATTTTTAGCACTTATGGCGCTCAAGGTACAATGTCGGTAGGGTATGACCTTGAGCATTCGACCGAGTGGGGTAGGGAAAATAGGAGCATGCATAGAATAAGAATGCCTAAGTGGACATGTCAGAACCAATGGTTCATGATCACAATGAGAAAAATGATAAATTGGCCAGTCAACAACATTTGATTAAATGAGACTGATGATTTTTTTGCCAACTGAAAAAATGCTGCCCTAATAAAACTGTAGGGAATCTTGAAAAACCAAGATGAATCATTTCGACACATGAATCCCCCATTGACAACTTTTTACAAATTTTGAGCAATCTTGAGCAATCTTGAGCAATCTTGCCAATATGAGTAACCTATGACTAGACATAACAAATATTGGTCTAGATGACCTTATTAAATAAAAAATGATTATATTTCACCTTATTTACATTGAGAATCCATCAAAACACTTGTCTTCCAAATTTGACCTCGTGGAGGCCTGATGAGCAAGGAGGTCATTAAATTTGGTGAAGTTGCCAAAGGCAACCAAATTTAACACTTACGATTTAGATGAAATGAATTATTTATAATCTGAAGATTATACAAACAACACTTACAATGAAATGAAATGAATTGTATTGTTCATTAAATAACCATTGTTAATTATTGGATTGAAGATTAAAGTTTAAAATGATAACACCATGCACATATGAGCAACAATTTATACGATCAAATATCAACTTTTATATTTATGAAAATTTTAAATGATTAAAAGTGTCTGTCCATACACAAATACGACATAAACGCCAACTCAAACAAAATGTATGTCTATATAAGTGAATGCATATTCATATACAAAATATACATGCCAAATAGACATGTAAGCATCCCAAAACTATTTATAACATCCTAATCTACTGATGGGTAATCAAAATCGATCCTCTTCACCGCACTGCTCGGCTTTGAAGGATCTTGCACAAGAAAAAAATAAACCACGATTAAGATTACTTATATTATATAACTCACATTCGAAATGTTAACATAAAAATGAACTATAATTGAACTATAATTGAACTATTCTTGTTTACCTCATCTCCACGTTTTCTCTTCAGCTTTGGAGGACTCTTGATGTATGTCTTCGGTAGAGGAGGTATGTTTTCAATATTTTCATACACAACCTACAGATGTTCACAAACATGACATTGATACAAGTTAGCATATAATTGTCACTGAGAATAATGAATTATATCTACTAAACGCAAAATAAAATAAACACATGTACCCAAGGCATCTCTTCTTCTTCTTCTTCTTCTTCATCTTCTTCATCATCATCTTCAGGTATAGTGGGTGTAGTTGATAAGGATGTGAAGCCAATAATTTTCTATACATATACACAACAAGTATGTGAAACTATCAATCTATGTCTAGACGTGTATAATCATTATAAGTTATTTAAATTATTAGAGTTATCTTGTATTAGCTAATAATTATTTATATAATTATTAGTCTATTATACTCTACTCTTAAGCTAAACTTAGACATTTAATTATATTGTAGGTATTTAATAATTATTTTAATTATTAAATACACATTATCCATTTAGGGTTCCTTTAGAGTTGCACATATTTAGGGTTGCACAACTTTAGGGTTGCTAATATCCTTTTATAAGGATTGTATTGTACTTTTTTAAAGATTGATTCCCTCTCTAAACGATAATCATTTTGGGCTCAAACAAACATCACCGTTGAGCTCAGAATGCCCCAAACCCTCCCATTTCCATATAAATTTTGACAAATTTGGGTTTTGGACCATTTTTGGTTTTGCCTTTTTTGGCATGAATTTCGAGAAATTTATTAGAAAAATCATTAAAATTTTTTTTAGAGTAGTTTGGGCCAAAAAAAGATAATGGTGTTTCCAGTCATTTTGATATATAATTTGAACTATTTCAGTGACAAGGGCATTTGGGTCATGATTTTTTCATTGGCACGCTTTATGAGGCACACAAATCCATACGGTTGTACCTGCAAATGTGTTAGAAAATTTTCGTCAAAAAAAAAAAAATTTTTTTTACTTGCTTTATGCCCTAAAAGAGGGTTTTTAAAATTTTTTTTGGCCATAACTTGGTCATATGGAGGCGCTTTTTCAAAAAAATTATATCGTCGAATTCTATTTTCAAGCTCTCTTCAGATCTAGAGGTTTGATCTTCTGATTTTTATTTTTTTTATAGTATTTTTTGTTGTCAAAGCCAAAAGTTCTTTTTTGCACTTGAGGAGACATAACTTGAGAATCCGAACTTTGTTTTTCAAATGCTTTATATCATTGGAAAGCTTGTTTTGTGTACTTTCAAGTCATATGAGTTTTATTTCCAGATTCTGCTCCAGATACATTTTATTTAGTTTTTTTCTTTTCAGCACTCTGGTGAATATCTTGGATGTTTCAAGTCTTGGGATCTCTTTATTTGAGTAGGATATCTCATCTTTGGCTGTTCTTTCTATATTTCCAGCCTTACGTCTCTTCTGATCTTTGTATATATCATTTTGTAAGCATTTCTTTTTTTGTAAACGCATTGAGATAAAGTGCCACTATACATTGTATACTTGGGATCTTGCACATCTTGTGCCTTATTGTACATGCACTACATTATAAAGTGCCATGGGGGGGTTGATGTTTGCCTTTGTTTACCATCTACCTTTGTCACGTGAGTTCTCCTTCCATGAAATTAGCCTCATGATGTGTGTCAAGTGAGTGTTCCTTCCACGCCACTATGTACTTTTCTTTGCACCTTCAATGTTCTTGGATCTTCGTCATGTAGTTCTTGTTGGTCATTCTTTTTAGTGTGCCTATCCCTCTCCCTTGTAAGCATTATGGGGGGGTTTCTCTTGTTGTTCTAATGCTTCCTTGGTTCGTTGGATTAGCTCTTCAGACTTTGGTGTTTTATGCCATTTGTATCTTTGAGTTCAGTTGTTTGCCTTTATTTGCCATTTGATTCGAGTAGTGTTATTTGAGGGCACTCATGCAGATTACTGTCTTCTCTACTTGATCATTTTCTATTTCAGTAGAGGTTCTTCAGATCGACAGTTATTCTTTGATAGTGTTTGCAGGTTCTTCATGCTTCAATGATTCTTCTACTCTTCTTTTGTTCCTATCTTTTGGAACATTCTTGTTTTGAGGCTTCTTCAGCCCTTCTCTTGCTTTTTCCATCTCTTTTTGGAGTAGACTTTGATAACTTAATGATGAGCGAATAGTACCAAACCGGTACTAAGAGGGGGGGGGGTGAATCAATACAGACAAAAATACAGTCCAAAACCGGTTTGACAGCAGACACTTCAAATGACTGGCAAACAGTGACATTGGTTTGAAATAGAGTGCAACCAGTAAAGCTAAGAATGTCTGAGACAAGCATTAACCGATTACTCACTTAGATTTTCACTCAACTCGAGACTACACTACCATTTCACCCTTATGCATAAACATGTAATCTATCATCAAATCATAATAACAGCTAGTTCAACATGTTTTATTGACAAGCATAAAACACAGAACCATCATATGCTTGACAAACAATAGCAAAGCATCACAAGATAAAAGCATCACACATGACACACATATTTTTCACGTGGAAACCCAACTAGGAAAAACCATGATGGGGATGAATACCCACAAGCTATTTTTGAACTCTTTAGAAGTCCGCTCTATTAGGAGCCTTGTCCGGTTAGAGACATTAAAAAAGGTTCTGCTAGGAACCGATCCTGTTAGAGATCACCCGGTTAAGGGATGGCTACAATACCTAGTTAAGGGTTAAACCCTGTTAAAGGTTACCTTGTTAGAGGATTTCAAGAACTCAATAGCTAAAGGATTCTGAACTTAGTAGCTTTGTGTTACCCTGTTAAAGGATTTTTAGCAAGCTGGTTAAGGCTACCCTATTAAGGTATTTTCCAACTATTGAGGTGGTTAAAGATCAATAGGTATTACAATGATTTGGAAACAACACTCAATGCCAATGCAGATCTGCTTAAGCTCCTCTTCACCTTCTGCACTTACACTCTGCAGGTATCACTTCTCTCCTTTTGGTCTGGCAAGAATCATGTATCCCTTCTCTTGGATACACACACACAACTTTTGCCAACAACCTCAGAAAGAGACACAACATCAACCTTATAGGAAAATAGATAGGTCGGTAGCATAAACCCTAAACCCTAAACTTGTTAGGTTAAGGAATTCAAACGGTTCAATCCTGACCATTGAGCACACTGCATTAAATGTAGCAGATCTTGATCCAAACTCAAGACATTCTCCATCATCCATTTCCACCGATTTTATGGTGGTTGATAGCTCATCACATGTTATCACCATTTTATAGACTTCGCACATTCCTGAGGTAGATAGGAACAATCTCCCTTATGCAAGATCCTTCACGCACATAGGCTTGTGTGGAAACATGATCTGTTCTACTTTACAATGCTAATTCATCACACAATATCATCGGTTGAGCCACACAGGCTTGAAGCACATCAATTGGAAACCCTAAAGTTGAGACTACCAACTGGTAGTCATACAATATTTTCATATGCCAGTTCCCATAACTATATATAGGTTCATCATGAACAAGCACACCACTTCACTTTGGCACAAATGCCTGTTCACAGTGTTATACTGGTTCTCACATATGCCGGTTCACACCTCTTCATCATATTGACATCAATGACAACATACAATGTCATTATGTCCTCATATCGGTTCACATAATGCCAACATACTTTTTTCCAATGTGATTTTCTCTATTTCTTTGGTTCATAGAGATTTGGTTGTGATTGGGTACCTCATCAGGCCTTGTTGTCGGGACCCATTTTATTTTGCCTTCTCATGTAGTTGTTTTTTTTGGTTCACGCATTTAGTTTTTTAGCTACTCCCTAAGTTCGTCTTAAGGGGGGTGTTAGAGTTATCAGGTATTAGCTAATAATTATTTATTTAATTATTAGTCTATTATACTCTATGCTTAAGCTAAACTTAGGCATTTAATAATATTGTAGGTATTTAATAATTATTCTAATTATTAAATACACATTATCCCTTTAGGGTTTCTTTAGGGTTGCACACCTTTAGGGTTTCTATTATCCTTTTATAAGGATTGTATTGTACTTTTTCAAAGATTTATTCCCTCTTTGAATGATAATCTTCTTTTTCAAAGCCATTATTGTGTTTTTGCCTCCAATCTTCCCTTGTGACAGGTATTTTGCTAACAGGTGTTCTTGGGATCTCCGAAGTTGTATTTTCTCAACTTCTTCATAAACTATTCGTTCAATCATATTTTCATTCAATTACCTTTCCCTTGTCTCCAACTACACTACCAGATCTCGAATCGCACAACACCGCACTCGTGCTACTTGTTCCCTACAAGAGTAAAATAAGATATACATGCAAGTTACTACATAATCTAATTAATGCCAATATAAATGATGAGCATGTATGTACAATAAAATACAAACGACTAGGTGAAATAATATATGTACCGTAAAGCTATCAAGGCCAAATGAAATGGTTGTCAAGGTGCCCTCCTAGATCTATGTCAACTCCTCCTTTGTCATCAACTATTAAATAGACCATGTAAATAAACATTAGTACTTAATATTATCTAGATTATAAATATTCATTCAAAATAGAGAATGAACTGTGAAAATAAAAAATCTTACCACTACATCATCAACGTATGATGAAGGTGCCTCCTTGCCTCTAGCATGCGAGGACTCTCCAAGGTATCGTCTAGTCCCTGTCATAAAATCTGGTGCATCATGCATCTCATGCACCTCATAATCTACAGTGTGCGTAGGAGGATCAACAGGTTGTCCAACTGGACCCAAGCATAGGTGCCCACACATAAAACAACTATGGGGCACACAAATGTGTGGAGCCAAGGAGAACGTGTCAGCGCCACCAGATGCACCACTACCATCAAAACAAGGTTGAGCTATTGCCCCAGCCTGAGAAACCAAAAGGCTACTCAAAGAGTGAATAGACGATATGGTTCGTGACGTTGCCTCACAAATGATATCTGGATACTGCATTGGAGGTGGGGGATCAACAGGAGGAGGGGGACATATGGGCCTTGGACTACTCTGACTACCCCAAGTCTATTTTGGGGCATACCTAGAACCACACCTTGGAAAGGTTGGATGTCAAAGTAGTTCACATGTTTTCTTAAAACAAACTCAACATACAATTTTTGATGAAGTAGAAGGGGACATCAAGATTGTTGTTTGGTAGTTTATCAAAAACCATCCACCAACGATCCAATTTTTATTTCACAATATCATCATTTGTGCACCATTTAATAGAAAGTTTTACTTTTTTGGGATCTATGGGTTGACCAGTGTGGGGATTCACAAACAATGCAACGATATTGGCTTTGGATATCTCGAGATCCTTGATCTCCTTATAGGAAAAGTCATCCGCATATTGTTCCCTCATAGAATCTCGCCACAAAAGAGCAACATTGTGCTCCTTAGTGATGGTTTCTATACTCTTTATAATGGATGTGAGGGGATCAAACATTGGGTTCAGGCAATGGATCCTACGATAGATATCTGGAATCCCCCCTTAATTGGTTCAAATTTTGCGCAATTAAATCCTGAATTGAGGGGGGGTTTGGCAAAGGAGGGTTTAGTTGTTCTAGTTGTGGTTGATCAATGTTTTCACTATTATCCCCCATTTTAAACCTAATTGAATGTAAACAATTGAATTTAGTTAACAAATTTGAACAATTTTATATTTGATTTAAAAAAAACCTAGTTTTCATGAAAAAACATATTTTGAATGAAAAAACAAATGAACATTAAAAAAATGCAAAAATTTGAATGAAAATGATGAAAAACAATAAAAATCCTACCTTTTATTGGATTTTTTTGCAAATTTGGGTCACAAAATCGGATATCGGGTCCAACTAGATATCGAATTTGCTTGAATTCGCGTAGCCCATGGGTAAAAAATAACCCACGAGCTATCACAATTCTCTTTTATTATCTCAGAGAAATCAGATATCTGATTTTTATAGTTAAATTATTTTAAAATAACAATATAATATTATATTATATAGTATGTATTATGTTATTATATAATCTAATCTAATATTATATTATATAATATGTATTATATAATATAATATAATAATATATTATATAATACGTATTATATAATGTATTATATAATATATAATATTATATTATATTACATACTATATACTATATAATTTATTTTTTAATTTAAAATTACCTGTAAAAATCGGATATTTGATTTGCCTAGGTGGTTACCATGCCAAGGTGTACTGACACCTAGGCCAAGAAAAAACTCAATACAGATTTTTCGTGTTTTTAGGTGACTGGAAAAGGATATTTTTTTCACTTCGCCACTTTTTGGCCCCCCATGATCTTGCACTAACCCCTAAAAATGGTATGAATGCAGCAAAAATTAGGATGTATGAAAAAGTGGGACCAACATTGTGAGTTCACCCATTAAGTAGGTAGAAAGCGATGACAACAACTTCAACCCAAAAATTTTGTTCTAGACCAACACCACTTAGCATACTCCTAGCCTTCTCCATAAGCATCCTATTCATTATTTCTGCAACTCCATTCAGTTGTAGAGAATATGGAGTTTTCTTCTATCTATGAATGCCACAAACTTTACATAATCTATCAAAATCATTAGAGAAAAAGTCACTACCATTGTCAATCCTCAAATATCTTATTTTCTTTCTAGTTTGCAACTCAACCATTGTTTTAAATTCTTTAAATTGATTGGAAACTTCATATTTACTCTTAATAAATTATACCCATGTTCTTCTACCATTATCATTAATAAATGAAACGTAATATGTGGATTTTCCAATGGAAGGAACATCTATAAGACCCAACACATCAGAATGAATAAGATCCAACACACCACAAGATTTATGAGGAATTGAGTAAAACTGAATGTGGTTTTGTTTTCCATAAATATGATTCTCATAGAAATCAAAACCAAGATTACAATCATTCAAACCTTCAACAAGGTTTCTATTTGTCAACATCCTTGGACCCCTTTCTCCTTGAGCATTTGTTGAAAGTGAAACCTCCACCTCTTTTAATGAAATATTCATGGATTTACTTTTAACATAACTAATATTACACTCAATAGTGCATGCATCCATCTTAGAAAATATACCAAATTTGATAGCTCTAGTAATCACCATAGCACCTTTGATCATTTTGCAACTTGCATCAGATAGACTACTTGTATACCTGCATTTATTAGTTTGCTCACAGAAAATAAATTTTATGCTAGTTCAGAGAGATGTAGCACACGATTAATCGTTTTAATTTTACTATCAATAAAATTGATTCTAACTTTACCATGACCAAAAATATCTAAATGACAATAACCACCCAAGTACACCTTACCTCCATTAAATTCTTCTTATTCAGATTACCAATTTCTATTGGAAGTCACATAAAAATATTCATTCAAGTCAATTAACCATGCGACATTACTTGCATGAGTAGCCAAAGATGTAATGAATGCATCACCATCTTCTTTCTCAAACTCATAATTAGAATCAAACTTCTTTTTATTTTTCTTCTTTAGAATCCTTAAGGAAGTGTCCAAATTTATTGCAATTTTAGAAAATGACTTTAGACTTTCCAAGAAATTTGGATCTCCCCTTGGACTTGGATTTATTATGCTTCTCATTCTTCTTGCCTTTTTACTCGGGTCTTCGATGGATAGGGATTCCTTCGAACTAATGAATACCTTTGTCTACATCTCTTCACCAAGCAAGGCACCCATCATATCCTCAAACTTCAAAACAATAGAAGAACTGCTAGTAGCCATAACAAGAGAATCTCATGAATCTAACAAAGAACAAAGCAAGATTCAACATTTCTCCTCCTCCTCCTACAACTTGTAAGGAAATTTGCTTGTCTCTCTTAATGGTTCTAATAACTAGACTCTTAGACCATGACTTAGGGATTGGAAATCCATACTAAGTAGTTATATGATCATCATGAAAGCTCATTTCTTTTTCAACATGGGGCATATATTTGAAATGGGTCAACAAGGTATATGCACTAAAGTCCTCATTGTAGTCATTCTACTAAGAAGAAAATGTTTCTGAAAGCAAATAACTAAAATGCTTGAATAGAAACTACCTTGAATTTAGAAAAATAGGAACGTGGTCCATAGCAAGCAAGCAAGAAACTACTATGTCTACCTTCACTATAGGAACAGTCACATGATGATTTCTAGTGGCTACAAGAATAGTCAACCGCCAGGACAAGAAACTAAATTCTAAAGGAAAATAATTGTTGAATATAAAAGGGTGGAATTCTTACTAAGTGGGCCTCCTTGGCAAGTCTTCCCAAAACTCAACTATGTGCCACAAACTAGAATATTATCTTATTGATCTAAAAACATCTGTTACATCATAGTATCTGCTAAAAACCATTATGCAATAAAACTGAAAACTGAAAATTACAATAGTTGATGTTCACGTCCCTTAGAAGGGATTTTTGAACTTATTTATAATAAAGAAACTCCTAAATAACTCTAACCACGAGCAAGTACACTCCCAAAACATTAGGAGGATGCCATTTATTACAACATAGAAAGAGGACAAAGAGTTACACTCCGAATAGGATACAATCAAGTTGTTTCAATTACAGAGGAAATCTAGCATATCTATCTTTCCTAGATTTATTCTCCTACAAACATGAATACAAAAGTTTCATTATTACATTCTCCAAGCTATAGATAATCGACTATTGACTCATTCAATACTCATCTTTCTGAGACTTTGTCTTCAAACAACTAACTAGCATGAACTCCCACATTGTGAATCTTTGACCTTTTCCTGTTCTTCATTAACTCTTCCATCACATCATTAATGTGTACAAAACAAAGCTAAATCTATTCCATGTCAGAATAACATTTATCTATCCACATGCAAGATTAACAAAGATAAATCATATAGCATGGCCACTTCATCATTAATCATAATTTTAACCAAAACACATATATATACAAGGGTAAGTTCATGCTATTTTGTCAGGTTCATGAAAACATAATAGGATCATTTTTTAACAAAGTTTTAGGAAAGACAATATCTAGACCCTTGTCAAAACCTAGTTAAAGTATATAAAACATAGACAAAATTGAGCGATTATTTGAGCTCATCATTCCCCCCAACCTATCTTCCTAATGTCTCTCCACTAGGCACAATGTTTTGCATTTTATCTTGCAACCTATATTCATCAGAAATAACCTAGCCCGATCCTTTATTAGAAATACTCCAGTAGAAACCTTTGTTTTTCTCTAGTCTGTCCCATTTGGCTTTTTTTGTTGCTTCATCAAAAACATTCTCATACTACCTGCAATCTGGGATTGGCCATAAGAGCTTTGGTGGCTGAAAAATGAGAGGAAGCCAATTATTTTGTTTTGATCAGCCCAAATGTATGTACAATGGTGCTCTTCTAACAATTGCATAATAATTCTAGAGGGAATGTGGTTCTGCTTGGTGCAATTCCTTTGTTAAACTATTCCATCTTTGTGCCAAATATCCTATTATTGTTTGTCCTACAACAAAACTCATATGTTCAAGCTCTTGGAATATCTACTCTCTCAAGGCCAAGATTTGAGATTTACATTTAGGTTTGTATAAAATCTTTTGCCAATCAAAGTAGAGGCGTCTTGGATTTATAGCCTTAGCCCTTAAGAACAGGGGAATCCGAAGTTTCTCTTCCTTATATGCTCTAAATTGTCACCCCCAATTATTTTCCAATATACAACAAAGGATTCCAATTATTGTCATTAGGAACTGCATAATTATGAAGATAAAACTCACAAATCAAATTTTTAGTTGCTGCAGGAGAGGACTGATACATCTGATAAAACTCTTGAGGATTTTCAATGGAATGATCTTTCTGAAATAATTCTTGACAATTTGAAAGAGAGGTTGCATTCTTTTAAAATACATGGCATATACTCGAGGTGGTGTTCTACATCCTACAATCTATGGTATCATGGTTACTACATTATCTACCTTATTCTGTAATGCAACAATTTCTTTATTTTCCTTCTCAATCTCTTCATCTTTCTGACTAATTATTTCCTACAACTTAAGGTTTTCTTTATTTCATTCTTCCTCTTTTTCTAACATATCCATATATAAATCCAAAGCTACAGACATCCATGAGAAATGAGTGGGTCTATGTCTTTCAACATGGGGTCTTTTCTGAACCAATTCTCCTTCTTTTTCTTTTTCTGGTTGTTGCTCAACCATTTGTTCTACTGCAATAGCTAATCTAGCAAGGCCACTCAAACTTATATTCTCTTGAAGTTGTTCTTCCTCCATTATTGGACCTTGATGTTCCAGAGAAAAAAATTTCATTTCCTTATTTTCTCCCACCTCTTCTTCTCTTTCTTCTGCACTAGGGGTAGAGTGCTTAGACCTTGAAGAGTCAATTTGAATATTTATTCTAGGCTCACTATGTCTAATTTTCCTAGGTTTCCCCTTGAGTCTGTGGCTTACTCTTTGTGGTGTCTTCTCAATTGTTTTGGAGGGCTTTGCATGTTTAGGTCTCTTGACAGATGTACCAACCTGAGTAGTGGTAGCAAGCGACTTTCCCTCTTCATTTTCCCTTTTTCTAGGGCTCGGGGCTTCCTTTTCTATTTTTTGTTTTTGTGTCCCTTTCCTTGTTTCTTCATTTTTCTTTGTCTTACCTTTCTCCTTTCAGACAACAACCCTAGTCCTTTATGGAGTTTCAGTTTAAATATTGATGTTGAGGTCTACTAAAAATTTACTTATATTGCTAGATGAAGGTTCTTCTATAGGAGAGTCTATAGCAGAGGCAACCCTAGATGTTGAAGCTCCTGGTGTTGATTTAATAGTTTCCTTTGTTTCCCTACCCCTTGATTTTGAAGATTGACCCATACTTATAGCATTTGTTACCTTAAATTTCTTTATTATTAGGAACTCATCCCAAGGTCATCTGGGAGACTTCTTGTAAAGATCTTTCTACAAGAAATTTAATCAAAGAATGATGAGAGATAGAGTTTGACCTACCTTTTTGAGTTTCAGCTGCCATGATTGAGATTAAATTGTACAAAACATTTGGCACATTCATCCTTCTACGATGTCTCATGTGACTTAGTAGTTTGAAATGATAATTTATTTATTGATGGAGAACGTACTCCCACAAAAGGTGGAAGTGTTTATTATGCATGTCATGATATGATTAGGAAGAAGGCGGGACATTAAGTTTGCCTTCTTCGACTGCAAGAATTCTGGATTGTGAAGTGGCATTGAATTGCTGCAGGAACTCCTATTTAGTAGATGGTTTGTGATAAAGCTTCAAGGGGTGACCATTGATCAACAATTTGAATCGCAAAGGGTCAATAGTTATGAGTTGAACAACTCCATTAGAAAAGACTTCTGCAATTTCATATGGGCCTAACCATCTTGTTTGCAGTTTGCCCATGTTATCTTTATATCTAGAATCATAGAGGAGTGCCCAATCACTTGTTTGGAAATGCTTTTCCCTGATATATTTATCATACCATTTGATCCTTTGATTTTGTAGCATTTTTGTCTAATGTAAAGCTGATTTTTTTAATTTCATCCAAAGCATTTAACTACAAGATCCTTTCTTTCTGTGTGGTAGATATGTCCATTCCAAGTTCAAGTTTTGTCCTCAATGATTTATGTTCAAATTCAATGGGCATCATTGTTGTTCTTCTATATAACATCTCAAAAGGAGTAAATCTTGTTGTTGTTTTCCATGATGTTCTATATGCCCATACTACTTCAGGTAGTCTGGCTACCCAATGTTTTCTATGCAGAGCCATTGTTTTAGTGAGAATAGCTTCAATTTCTCTATTTGTGATTTCTACTTGTCCATTAGCTTGTGGATGGTAAGGTGTAGATTTCCTATGTCTAATATTGTATTCACTTACCAACATTGTGACAAGAGTGGAGGTAAATTGAGCCCCTTGATCTGTTACTATTTCTCTAGGAACTCCATATTGTGTGAAAATTTCTTCATAAATAAATTCTACTACTTTGTTGTCCCTTGCATGCTTCATGGCCTTTACTTCAACCCATTTTGTCACATAATTTGTACAGAGCAAGATGTAAGACTTTCCATTTGATGGAGGGTCAATAGGCCCTACAAAGTCAAGTCCCCATTTGTCAAAGGGTGTTACCACCATTTGTGGGTATAATGGCATTTCAGTTTATCTTGTTGGTTTGCCCATTCTTTGACATCTATCACATTTTCTGGTGTATTTGGCTACATCCTTGTGTAGGGTAGGCCAATAGTATCATGTATTGAGTATCTTAATGGTTGTCCTTCTAGCTGCAAAATGTTCTCCATAGGGCTCATCATAACATGCATGTAGGATGTCATACGTTTCATCCTCCTGGACACACCTTCTCATTACTTGGTCTGGTCCAGTATATAATAGACAACTTGCTACCTAGGAGAAATTAAAGCTCTTTTCGACAAGCAATCTCTTTTCTTTTGGTGAGAAATGAGGAGAAATCCTATGAGCAACTAGATAGTTAGGTATGTTAGCATACCAAGGTGTTTAGACAACAATAGAAAATAAATGTTCATTTGGAAATGAGTCATCAATGACTCGTGGATCTTCATTTGTTGTTAATATTTTTAGAAAATCTGCTACCACATTGGCTTTCCCCGGCTTATCAATAATGGTGATATCAAATTGTTGCATCAACAATATCCATCTTGCTAATCTTCCTAAAATTGAGGGTTTATTCGTGAGGTATTTAATGGTTGCATGATCTGTATGAAAAAATATTTGGTAGCCAGTGATGTAGTGTTTGAACTTATTAAGTGCATATATGACTGCTAACATCTCTTTTTCTATGACAGTATATTTAAATTCAGGTCCTTGCAAATTTTATTGATAAAGTAAATAGTAGTTTCTACATTGGCTTCTTTTTGCCCCCAAACAACACCTATAGTATAATCTAATGCATTAGTATGGATATGAAAGGGGAGTGCCAAATTTGGTCCTTCAAGAATAATTGCTTGGGTCAGTTCTATTTTTAATTCAGAGAAGGCTTTCTCACATTGTGGTGTCCATTGGAACTCAACATCTTTTGTTAATAAATTATACAATGGTCCTGCCATTGTGCTGAAATTCTTTATAAACCTACTGTAATACCCTACATGTCCTAAAAAACTTCTGACATCTTTTTGTTTACTAGGAGTAGACAGATTGAGAATTACCTCTATTTTAGCAAGGTCAACTTGGATACTAGCTTGTGAAATGTAATGACCACGCACAATTCCTTCTTGCATCATTATAAAATATTTTTCACTGTTCAAGGATATATTGTGATCCTCACATCCCTGCAAAATTTTTTTCGAGTGGCTTAATGCTTCCTCATATATACCCCCATAAGTAGTAAAGTCATCCATGGAGATCTCCATGCAATCATGTGAGATATCTAAGAATATGCTTATGACTACTCTTTGAAAAGTAGTTGGAGCATTACATAATCCAAATGGGAGTACAGAGTAGGCATAGGTTCCCCATAGGCAGACAAAGGTTGTTTTTTCTCGGTCCTCAGGTGCAATGCTTATCTGGTTATATCCACTGAATCCATCTAAGATTGAGAAATACTTCTTACCTACTAAATAATTCAGCACTTGGTCAATAAAAGGAAGTAGAAAATGATCCTTCTTAGTTACAACATTAAGTTCTCTATAATCTATATAGACCCTCCATTTTCCATTCTTTTTGGGCACTATAACTAGAGGGGATATCCATTGACTGTCAGATATTGGGTATATAAATCTTGCATCTAATAATTTTTGAAGCTCTTCTTTTACTATCTCCTTAATGTAGGATTGATTATCCTCCGTGGTTGTTGTAGATGTATAAATCTGACCACTTTCTTAAATAAATATTTAATATTTATTTTGATCCCATCCCTCCTATTAATTAAATCCTATTTAATTAATTTCTTCATTTTCATCTATTTGATTAAGTGAATTACTGAATTTATTTAATTAAAATCACCTAAACCTTTTCTAGCCTTTAATTAAATAAATTACTTTATTGAATTAACTCCCCTTTCTTCCTTTTAATTAAATTTACATTTAATTAAATCCCTCCACTTGTATTCATGCAAGTGGCATCTATTTTAGTTGAAATAAAACATTTTATTTTAGTTAAAATTCTTTTTCTCCCACTTGCCCTCTCCTACATTTCCCACTTGCCACCTAATCATTCTTCTAGAACCCATCTAATCCTAATCAATTAGCTTTAATCCCTCTAATCATGTCATTTCCCTAAATTTAAGGAGGTCACTTCTCAAATTTGGAAGAACATCTTCTAAATGCATTAAAGGCTTTATTTCTTCAACAAGTTAACTTGTTGAGTTCCCTCAAATTTGGAAGGACTCTTACAAATTTGTCCCCAAAGTCTTCCAAACCATTAATGGTTAATTCAGCCTCCCCTCATGGTTAGAGAATTTCTCTCTATTTTAACCCTCATCTAACCCAAGGGTCTCATCAAGCACTCATGGCTTTGACCCTAGTTATCATATTAACCCTTACACAAGAGTTTACCCCTTGGGTAAAATCTTTATCCAATGGATGACCCTAACCTAACCATAACCTTATCTCCTAAGGTAACCTTCATGTATCATCAGGCATTAAATGCCTCTTGCATCTCCTCTCAAGCCACCTCTTGTTGACAATTGTCACCATTTCATTGGTGAAAATTGTAAACATGGATTGAGTAACTTTCAATCCTAGCCATTGTTAAGGTTATTCAATCTTAACCCTCCATTGCCCTATTTTCCCTATAAATAGAGATCTCATTCCTCATTCTGCATATCCAAGTTTCATGCATCTATATTATAGTCTAAATTGTATTAAACATTTTAGTCTCTCTTTGTTAGAATAACATCATAGCATTTAGAAGCATTTTCATATCAATAGTATATCCATGGTAGTATATCATGTTAGGATAATTTAGCAATATCTTTATCATATCACTACCTTCATCTTAGCTTAATCATCATAGCATTTAACATATCACATAGATCTTAGAATGTATTCATGCATATAGATCACAATATCACTCATTGTTGGAGTTGTCATTCCTAAGTCATTTGTTCAACGATCAGAGAGCAAAACATTGACCTTAGGGATCCTATGAGATAGAGAACAATGGGACACCCCTTGGGAAGTTAAACTAGTTTGAATTTGTTTAAACTTGCACGAAGAGAATAATTGGTATGCAGGTCATTTGATCTCAATTTATTTGTTTTGATCACCACATTTTCTCGCATACATCTTTGGCGCCCACCGTGGGACTCGTCCTCGAAAATAACATCATATTTTGTGCAAGTTAAAGATTGCAATCACATCAGAACACTCTTTTAGCACATTGAGGACTTTTTGGAGCACATCTATGGTCAACTTTAGAATCCATTGCACTGTTTAGCGCATAGAAACCATTCCTTAGCGCATTTGACTTTCCTTTTTAGCACATATTATTCTCTACTTTTTCTGCGCACAAGAGTATTAGTATAGCACATTTAGACTACAGTGTAGCGCATAGACTCTATCTTTTAGTGCTTCTGCACCACATTTTAGCACATAGGGCTAACAGAGGCAAAAAATTTGTAACTAAGTCAAAAATTTAGGCTTGTGAAGCCCACCATCAAGATCTAATTTTTTTTGAGTAACTGTGTGCATGTTTTAACATTTTTCAGTGCAGGAACAGGAGGAATTAGTTTAGTTTTTCTTTACTTCCTTTTAAAAAGTTAGTAAAAAGAACTCATCTTTTCCTTTTATTTAAAAAAATTAAAATGAATCTCACCTTTTGTTTTGGATGCCTAAAATGAACTTCATGTTTTCTTTTGGTGCCTAAAATAAAATTCATCTTTCTTTCTTGCATAGATAAAAAAGAACAACAAATTCAAATCTTTCCTTTTATGCAAGATAGGATCATCTTTCTTTGGGCTTTAAAAAGAACAAAACAAACTTTCCAATTTTTGCACAAAGTTAAAATTGAACATCACATTCCTTTGGTGCTTATTAAAAATAAACTACACCTTTGTTTTGGAAGCTTATAAAGAACCTTCGCATTTCCATTTCAAAAGCTTTCAAAATTAAGATCGTTGTTGTTTACATTGGCGATTCATTTTGTTGACAAGGGTTTACTTTAAAAAGTTCAAAGTTTTACTACCTTCACATATTGCTATCTTGGGTTAAAATAAACCACATGTCTTTTTGGAGCAACATCTCCAAGATAGTTTTTTAGAAAAGAACTGCAATATTGGATAAAAAGAAAGTATGTATTCCATGTCTTGAAAGTGGTAGGCATATGCTCTCCCTTTAATTGGGTGACCAAAAAAACCAAACCACTCTTTATGCTTTCTTTTGCTTTCAAGCAATTAATCCTTTAGAGGGCTCGCCTTCCCAAAGCATCAAAGGGGCTAGTGAGAAGGGTATGACCCAAGTGGAAAATGACTTTATCGCCAAGTATTCCAACCCACTATAATCAAATGTGGAGGCTGATGAAAATCCCCTCCAACGGTTTTGCTCAGTGATTAGTCTTCCCCCAGTATATTTAAGATACATAAAGCCTTTGTTCTAAAGGTTGGGAAGCCTCCCGAGGGAGTTTATCACTGAAGACCGAACGAAAGCCTGATTATGAACCTTAGCATTAGAAACTTTGAGTTGATTCAGTTGCCAAACATTGACAATATCATAGTGCAACGGTAGGGAATAATCCGCCCCCAACATTACTCACCAAATATCTCCTAAGATAACTACCCAATTGTGAAGCAATTCACTTTGGGTTAATTTCTGGAAAAAGGCAAGAAAATAGGCACCCTCTATGGGGTGACAAGGATGTTTGAGCTAACAGAGTATCGAGACTAGTGGGCTATGATATTGTTGATGACCTTTGAATAAATAGTCTACTTGATATATCTTCTTTGTAATCCAAACCAGTGAAAACATCAGGGATTTGAAAACATCCTCACAAGAACATACACTATTTGTTAGCATAGGCAAATTTCTATTGCTATTGTCTACTGTGTTTTCAAGTCATTTTTCAGAAAATCATCCATCAAGCACAAAATTTTTTTTCTCAAAATTTTAACAAAATCATCAAAATGGAGGAATCAAGATAGTTAGCGCATAGGAGCATCAACCTAGTGCATCTCAACCATAAGATAATGTGTTCAAACCAAAACATAGCGCTTTCATGATTCAAATTAGTGCGTGATCAGTATAACATTGGTAAAAATTAGATAGCATTTGCAAACATCATTTTAGCGCATCAACCTAGCGCATCTCAACCATAAGATAACACATACAGATCAAATATTAATGCTTCTAAAGGACATACTAGCGCATAACATATTCAAATTTTGTGTTATCAGATAGTAAGAAATAGCACATTTGAGGGACAACATAACACACCTGGAAATTTTTGTAGTGCTTTGGAGTTGTCTTTTAGTGCATCAGGGTTCTTCTTTAGCACATGATCAAAACTGGCAAGAAACAAAGAGCAATCCAACAACCTTTTCAAAATTTTAACAACAGTTTTGGAAACCCTTTTAGGTATTTTAACAAATCCAACACATACAAGAAAAAATTGTAGCAAACAAAGAGGGATCATAAGTGAGAGAAATTTTCAAATCCAACTAAGCACCCTTGGAAGGGGATATCAAATCTTCAACTATCTTAAGATTAGATTTCATCCAACAAAATTAAGGAGTATCAAATAGAGTGATCAAAGGTTCCACCATCCAATGAATCTTATCAAAACAATACCTAGTTAGGCTCTCAAGTTGCCAAATTAAGTTTCTATATCATGAAACTCGACTCATATCATTTAGCACACTTTGTCATGGGGGAAAATCAAACTAAACCTCTACTTGACAAGTAAGCTTGAGTATCCAAAACAAAGTACCCATATCAACCATCAACATCAACATTGATAATTTTGTATGACCACTCCCCATATTTTGAAAAGAAGAAGTCTTCATCAAAAGACTAAGTTGAAGAAGAGACAACCTAGTTCTAAGGCTCCCCAACATCAACATTGATCATTTTGTATGACCACTCCCCAACTTTTTAAATCACATCATGAATTGTTGTGTCATATGCGGTTGTATCTCCATGGAAAAACCAATGAATTTGACAAAGAACCTTTGGGAAGCAGGGTTTACATTCAAAAGGCAGACTTTAATCAATGCCTTAATAGTGGAGGAAGGGTCAATCCCACCTTGTTTCCAAAATTTCTTATCACCTACAATGAAGCTCGACTTGAACCACCAACCACACTAAGAACCCCAATAGAAGAAGAGGAATTCACTACTATAGAGATATATTGATGCCCACTGTCACTAGATCTCAGAGAAACAAAGGAAAGGATCTACAACCAACATCAAGTACACGATAAATGGAGTCCAATCCTTTTGATGAATATGCAAATGTAGGGGAAACAAAGATCACCAAAGATCTTCTCCAACAATGTCACGAGAGTGCCTCTTTCCAAAAACTCATGGAAAGGTTTATGGAATTAGATAAGCAAAAGTACTTCCTCATGCTAACTAGTAAACGAGTCAGGATCCCTACAAATTTTGACATAGACAATTTAAGTAATATTGTTGAGAGAAACTCATGAACAAGGGCAAGGACCTATACTTAAAATACCCAAAATCAAGAGCATTTGAGAGAGGAAGATACACATGATCAAGAAAATACACACAACCAAGACAATACCCGTGATCATGACAACCTTAGTGAATAAGGGGATATTTCTCATCGAAGGTCTGGAGAAGGAAATATGGCCCTAGATCTTCTTACACAACAACTCCAAACACTCCAATGACAAATGCAAGATATGCAACAAGGGTCTACAATGAGGTATTCTTTGGAGGATATTTATCCTTACCCTTTTGACAGGAGGCTAAATATGATACCTTTCCCGTCAAATTCAAATATACCAAAGCATGATAAATACAATGGTAAAAGTGATCCCCATGATCATGTCCGAGAATTTTATACTATGAGTCTGGAGCTTTCTCACAATGATACATACATGATGAGGCTATTCCCAAGAAGTTTGGGAGGGAAAACAATGGAGTGGTTGTCAAAACTCACACCTCCAATCAGATCATTTGATGAGTTGGTAAAAAAATTCATTACACAATACTCCTACAACATCCAACATGAAATCACCATGCTTGACATTTACAACACAAAGAAAAATAACAATGAAACGTTCGTGGTCTTCTTGCAACAACAAACAAAGAACCAACAATCCAAACAACAAACAAAGAACCTACAATCAAAACAACAAACAAAGAACCAACAATCCAAGAACAAACAAGCAAGGCAATATCAACCAAGGGAATAACAATAATGCTAATCCAAAACCAACACCATATCGACAAAAGTTCGCACCTTTGGGACAAACTCTTGAATCCGCATTTCGAGAACTATTGGCAAATAAGGTCATTACATTACCAAATGCAAGAGATTTTGACCCTCAAATCAAACCACCATGGTGGCGTGTGTGTGAAATTTGGGGAACCTACAAGGGCACAAACACTTCAATAAACCATTATTTGCATGGGTTAGTTAATCAAAAGCAACAGAATGAAATCCATTGCAAGTCAGCTTATTGCCTCCTAGAAAGAGCGAGTGTGGATTGCTCTCAGATTGCTAAGCTATCCAGTGACTAGACTACACTCAAATGGAGGATTTTGAAATGCATGAAACTAGGCAAATGCAAGATTAATAATTAAATACAAGATTGAATGCAAGATTAATTGATTAAGCAAAATGAGATTATCAAGCTAAATGATCAAAGCTCTAAATGAAGCTAAGCTAGATTATATGCAAGAAATTGAATCTAGATAAGAGAAATGAATCTAAGATAATGAACTAGAAGTCTAAACAATTCTAAGATTAAATGAAAGCTAAATGAAAACTAAGTTGATTGATGAATTAAATATGCAAAGTTTCTTCAAAATTTCCTCAATAAACTGCAACACAATATTAGCATAATAACGATGTAAATTCTCGGATGCTAATTGAAGAATGAGAACCTGAATTTATAGGAAATTCAAGAGAGAGATCAAAGGTCAGGATTGATCTTTAATTAACGGTCGAGATCAATTTGAAGGAAGCACAGTCCAGGTGAAATGATTTGATTGGACAATTTCATTCCATTTTGGAGAGATAAGATTGAGTTCAAATTATCAACTTAGATTCTTTCCATTTTTCTCCATTTTAGTCGATTTGTTTCCTTTTTTGAATTTTTGTGCTCATAATTTCCAATTTATTTTTCAAATTAATTCCTTTTTCTTGATTTGTTTCCTTTTTTTTGAAGATTTATGGCAATTTTTATTTATTTATTAAATATGCAAAATATATTTAATTAAATAAATGAGACATTGATTTTAAAAAGATTTTCTATTTTGAATTTTGAATTTGATCAATTAATTAAATGAGAATTTAATTAATTTTAATTGCCATGTTGCATTTTTATACCTTAGGAATTAATTAATCAGGGTCTCATGATTGATTTAAATTAATTATTTGATTCAGGACCTTCATGAATTTTATTGAATTTAAGCACATTAGTCGAGATTAGGGGCCCATGGTTTTGGATGACCATTTTTAGGGTATTACATTTTCCCCTCTTTGAATTGATGTGCGAGCAGCATGTTGATTCAAAGAACAATTGATGTCTAGAAGATATCAGTTCTGAACTTGATTGATCACAAACCAGATGAAGAGTGAAGTATTTAGTTTGTTTTGAAGCGATGAAATTGAACAAACTGATTGAAAGCGATACTGATCCCGAGCTTGATTGAACTAGGACTGATGAAGAGAAAAGATACCAAACTTGAACTTGATGGATCAAGAAGTGGATCTTACTGATCTAGAGCTTGATTGAACTAGACACAACGAGTGAAGATAAAACTGATCTTGAACTTGATGGATCAAGACACGATGAGTGAAGATAAACTGTTCAGCTTGATTTGATGCGATGAAACTAAACACCTGCTTAGATTGAGTGTGCGATCAAAGATACTCTTTACACCCTTGATTGAGTTTAAACGAATAGTCAGCTTGATGAAAAGCGATGAAACCGATTAACATTAAGAGACTGATTCAGATGAAGACAATATCAGCTTGATTTGATGCGACGAAACTAATATGCCCATAGAGATTGATTTGATTCAGATGATCGAGAAATCTCAACTTGATATCAAGCGATGAAGCTGAGATGCCCCTAGTGATAAGGTCTTGTTTGATGTTCGGTAAAGATTAGCTGCTCAAGTTGTAATGAAGATTTTGAAAGAAATTCTTGACTTTGAGGATGTAATCACTGATGATGATGATGATGTCATGAGTATGCCCCCTCAGGAGCGAAATCGAAAGATCGACAGGTTGCGCAGTGATTTCAAGCAATTTGATAAAAAGATTAAGCGATTAATGATTTGAGCACAAAGAATGATTCAGAGGGCCATTTGAAGATTTAGCATTGATTGATGAGAAATTGAGCACAAATTGAAGAAAAGAATGAGCATTTGATGAAATCACTAAGTGGTCACAATTGTGCGAAATTAACTAGGAAGATGATCTTAGATTATGATTTCGATCCCGAAAATGGAATCAGGACGGTCAAATTAACCAAGGGTGCAATTTTCATGCCAATCAGAGCAAGTTGAAAATTAGAGTTTTAACTATATAAGGCCCGAAGGGGTCATTTTCAAGTCATTTTCACCTCCTCGATTTGAAAATTTGAAAACCTTTTAGGGACGTGCTAGCAGTGTCACAATGTGAGGCTCTACATAAGTTGAACAAGGCAATATATTATGTGGCAGCATATAGTGTGGCTATTCTTGTTGCTCAACAGGTGATCCCCTACTTGCAGTATATAGCTAGATCAGAGGGAGTTCAGGCACCTAGGGTCGATGATGGTGGTGCTTAGTAGACACCTCCTCCTCCACCAGGTGATGAGGGAGAGGGTCATAGTTAGTTTTTGGACATGGCTCTTGATTTTGTTGTATACCCTAGTTTTGTAGCCATAGACGATTCTTGCTCCAATTTTGACAGATTTTTGAGATCATTGTACCTTGATGACATTGAGATGATATATATGGGCTCTTGATTATTAATATTATTGCACTTGTGTTTGTTGATGTGTTTTCATGAGGTGTTCTATTATGCTTTATGCTATATGATGCTCTACACGTATGCATTTCTTTTTTAGTATGGATGTATGCTATGATGATGATTATGAATGTTGTTGTTCCTTTTGATATGCAAATAAATGATCTAATGGATGAATATGATAATACAAAATGTGAATGCTATGCATGTGTTTTTAAATTTTTTTTTTTTATGCAATTATATGAATGCAAATGATTATAATGTGGATGTATGAATTTATTATGACATGTATGCAACTAACATCTCATGTAGGAATGATGATAACATAGGTTCTTGATCGTTTTGATGAGAGTGATCTAGTTGACTAGTTAGCCGTGAAGATAAGGTTGATTTAAATTCAAGCTCAGAGTGAAGAAGACCAAAATCATCGTTAGTATGGCAGATTCACCATGCAATGCACGAAACTTAACATGAATGCAAAATATGCAACTAGGACCTAGTCACTGGATTTTGATTCACTTTCTTATCATCATTGAGCGTTAAATGTAGGAAATAGACATAAGCATCAAGGCACAAAGAGCCAAGATGATCTGAATGTCCTGTCCTCTTTGATATAGCAGTCAAACATAAGCACCAAGGCAAAAGGAATCTGAGATGACCTGAATTCTTTTTGCATGCAAACACAACACACGTAAAATAGACAAGGAAATAGTTCTGACCTCACTGAAGCATGCATATAAATGAAGTCAAGGTATGTGAGGCCATTTCACCTTAATGCAAAGGCTCTTATCACAGACACCCAGTTTATAAGACGTTTTCAGATCATCAAAATCATATCCACAAGCAAAAAACAAAGAAAGGTATTATGCCCCCAGTCCTTGTACCTATTAGTCAAGATAGACTTCCTTGAATTACTTAGAGGGAATAATGAGAGAAAACCAATATAAAAGACAACATACAAATAAAATGTCAGCATAGTTGAAGTGGTTTGAGTTGTTGTTTTCAGTTGTTCTTGTTTTGCATGTTTGATAGGGTGCTAGTGATAAAAACTCTGTATAAGGTAGGAGACAGATGACTGACTTAGAGTGAACGATCTAGACTTTACAAACACAAGGATGGCTTGGTTGAGCTGCTAAGGGCTTTAAGATTGAAGTACCCTAGGACTATAATGTTGATTGAATGCAAGCCATGAGGGTTCTAAGGAGAACCAAGGGGGGTCATGCAAGTGACTAAAGATTATGCACAAGCAAAAGAAAAGTGGGAAATCAGGGAATGCCAAAGTTACGTTGATAGATGGAGTGCTTGTGAGTACAAGAGGTGCATGTTTAATAGGTTGTCACCTTCTTGGCAGAGATCTTTTTTTTTCCCAAGACTTTTATCTGTACAGAGTAGCTATATCTTAAGAATGCTTTAGGTGTAGAATTTCTTTAGATGGATGGTGTTAATGGGCTCTCAGAGTTGTTCTCCTTTTGATGTAGAGAGCTGATAGGAACCTAAGCCAAAGTTTTTCATAACAATGTAGGGACCCAGCCAATTGGGTTCAAACTTCCCTTTTTGTTCCCGGTCTTGCCGATTCTTTGGATTTTCTCTTAGCACAAGGTCACCAACTTGAAATTATCTATATCAAACCATTTTGTTATTGATAGTTCTGATACTTAATGTTAAGTACAGATGCCAAGAGAATAAGATGAGAGGGGGGGGGGGTGAATCATACAAACTTAATCTTCCATAAAAACATCAGATTCAACCTCGGTAACATATACTTCAGTAATATAACCAAAACTGCTAAACATGCAAACTCAAAAGCATATAAACATCATAACACTCATAACACCAGATTTAATGTGGAAACCCAAATAGGGAAAAACCACTGTGGAATTTTGGACCCACTAAGAAATATAATCTTCTAGAGTATGCTCGGTTAAAAGCAAATCTTGTTAAAGATTACAAACACATTGCTAGATGTGACCCGGTTAAGGGATTTCCCTCAAATCTGTTAGGATCTTCACCTTGTTAGAGGTGACCTTGTTAAAGGATTTCAAACACTCAATCAAAATGTCACCTTGCTAGAGTGTTTTACAAATAAGACTGTTAAGTCCACTCGGTTAAGAGATTTTCTATCACTTCACAAAATAACAGTAATAAAAATCTATCTGCAACTTCACATCTTCACATCTAAAATGATAAAGCAGATTCTTATTTGCTTAATACAATCTAGACATAGAACTAATCTTGTCCATCTGCTGGGCTCTATACTCTATTATTCAAAACAGTTCTTCAAGCTTCTGTGCTCGGTAATCACTATGTAGCATCCCTGTGCATACACTTGCCCACATACATTGTTTATCAATAGTTCCTTATTTATAAACAATAGCTAACTGCTTAATCTCCTTGATCACATTTCCCACAATCAATCATAGCCATCAGATCTTTAAACTTTGACCAGGTTCAATGTATCCTTCAATCTGAAAATGTTTTACCCCGCCTTGGAACTTGCATACATTTCTTGGAACTTGTGCTAGGGTATTGTGGTTCAATCTGCGCTGTAGATCTTCCTGCCGATTTTCCTTTGCTATAGATTCTTTAACAAACTTCATTCACGGCATACCAATCATTTAATCATAGCCAACTCATCAGCTTCCTTCATTAAATAACGCTTGGAATCATTTAATGCATTCTATTATAGCTCGGTTACAACTCGGTAAATACTAAACTTCGCTCGATAGACATTCTATCTTCTTTAACCGATAGCGATAACCTTAGGGTTTTACCGACTAGGTTCCTTAGGGTTTACCGACTAGGTTCTTTGCTCGGTAACATAGTATAGTATTAACCTTACAATCAACAACATATGTAGGATATCAAAACAATCTAAACATCATGATCTTATCATTGTCTAACTCGGTAATAGTTGCCCATTGAATAACTTATTCATCCCCTTATTCATCATATTCTTTCTGTGTCTTTTACTGACATCTTTATACTCACCAAATCATACTTCTCAAGATATGGCAACATCATACTGAATTAGAAAATCAATTTCTTGATATCAATGACAAAATAATAATATTAAGACAGTAAACATCCTTAATCAGTTATATCCATAATCATCAACAACCTTCTCAATATCCTTAATGAAATGCCAACAATCCCCCCCTGTCTGTTATAATGCCAAATGCCAATAGTTATATCCTTTAGACATTACTTGTTGATAAGATCTTAAGTGATTGAATGCCACTTGCCGACGTTCATCAAGCAACTTGAGTTCGTGCAACTTGGATACACTTCGGTCTTCATTGGGGATTATATTTTGCAAGGAAACTCAGAGATGGGATTTCCATTTCTATAGGAATGACTGCTTCAACCCCATATACTAAAGCAAAAGGAGTAGTACCAGTAGGAGTTCTGATGCTTGTTTGATAAGCCTATAGTGTAGGATTGATATGCAGATGCCAATCCTTTCCAGATTTGTTCACTGTACAATGCAAGATTCTGAGCAACATTTTATTGGATGCTTTAGTCTATTCATTACCTTGAGGGTAATATACTGAGGAAAAGTGTTGTTTTATCTTGAATTTGTCACATAGCTCAATTATGTCCTTATTTTTGAACTGTCGGCCCCCATTATTAGTGATGATTGAAGAGGGAATCTCATATCAATAGATTATATGATTCAAAATGAACATGGCTACTTGTTTCCCAGTTGCTTTGATGAATAATCACTATGACCCACTTTGTGAAGTACTGAGTAGCAGTAATGATGAATTTATGTCCATTCGAAGAAGCTTGATAAATCTGACCAACCAAATCAAAAGCCCATTGTTGAAACGACCAATGTGTTAGAAAGGAATGAGTTCCCTTGTTGGGGCATGTATGATATTACCATGTAATTGGCATTTTTGACATGTCTTAGCATATTTCAAAGCATTATTTTCCATATCAAGCTAGTAGTAGCCAACCCTTAGCAAGTTACGTGCTAATGTTAAGCCATTTAAATAAGATCCACAAATACCATCATGGACTTCAGATAGTTCTTGTTGAGACTCTTCCGATTCTAAACACCTAAGAAAGGCACCATCTAACCCTCGCCTATACAGATCATTAGCAATGATGACATAATGGGAGGCATTACAAATTAGGTTACATCTTCATTACGGGTGAAATTTTCTGGGATAGCTTGGTCTGCTTCTCTATTTGTTGACCTTGGAATTTGCTCAAATGAGATGAACACAAAGTATTTCTTGAAGTCGTCCACCATTATTTTATAAGGCATCATATTTTCATCTCTGGTCTGATATAGGTCATTGATTTGATTGATCACCAACTGAGATTCACCATATATGTGCATTTCTATTACATTCCATTCAAGTGCAAACTTAATCTCATTTACCAAGGCTTCATATTCAACAATGTTATTTGTACAAGGAAAGAGTAACTTGTATGTCTTTGGTATGGAGTATTTCAGAAGAGTAATGAAAAGAATTCCAGCTACCGACCCCTGATGGGTGAAAGATCTGTCAAAGAACATCTTCCAAGATCTTTGAGTGAGATGCAAAATTGATTTGTCTAGATATTCGATGTTCAAGGGTTGATCATCTTCTAGAAGAGCATCTGCAAGTTGATCCGCTATGGCCCACTCTTTCATAGCTTTCATTTCCATATATTCAATATCAAATTTTGTCAATACCATGACCCATTTAGCTAGTCTACCGATGAGGGTAGCATTATTGAGAAGATATTTCAGTGGATCAATCTTAGCTACTAACTTGATGGAGTGAGCTAACATGTAGTGTCTTAGCTTTTGTGATGCAAATACCATGGCTAAGAAAGTTTTCTCAATTATTGAATAATTTTTTCATATAATACCAGTGTTTGACTGATGTAGTATATAGCTCTTTCCTTATTGTTTTCATCCTTCTGAGCAAGGAGTGCCCCCAACGACGTCTTAGTAGCTGAAATGTATGGAATTAATGGTTTGCCTTGAATAGTCGACATTAGAATAGGTGGATTGGAAAGATATTCTTTGATTTGTTGGTGATGTTTCTCACATTCCTCATCCCAGTTATATGTTACTCCTTTCCTTAATGATTTTGTGAAAGGTTGAGCTTTATTTGCTAACTGAGATGTAAAGTATCTAATTGATTGTAGACGTCCTTGCAGTGTCCTCATTTGAATGATGTTCCTAGGTGGAGGCATTTCCATTATGGCTTGGACCTTCTCGGGATCAATCTCAATTCCTTTCTTTGAAACGATGTAATGAAGCAATTCCTTGATGCCATTCTCAATCCACACTTTATAGGATTTAGTCGGAGCTTGAATCTTTCCATTCTATCTAGTATGAGGCCTAGTTCTTGGATATGCATGGATCTCTTCATGGTCTTAACTAGGGTGCCATCAACATAATATTCCATGGTATTGTGCATCATATCTTGGAAGGTAGTGGTTACTGATCTTTAGTAAGTTTCTCTTGCATTCTTTAGTCCAAATGGCATGATGTTCCAACAGAAGGTTCCCCATGCACATGTTAAGGTTGTCTTTTCTTGATCCTCAAGAGCTATCTTGATCTGATTATAACTAGAGAATCCATCTATTAATTAGCACATCTTATATCCAACAATCATGTCCACTATCATATCAATGTTAGGCAATTGAAAATCATCTTTCAGACATGCTTTGTTGAGATCCCCAAAGTTTGTGCAAACCCTAATAGATTTGTTTGCCTTGAATACAAGTACTATGTTTGATATCTATTCTACATAGTCTATAGCTTTGATGAATCCTACTTTGAGCAGCTTTTCGAGTTCAGCCTTGACTAGCAGTGCCACATGAGGATGCATCTTACAAAGTTTTTGCTTAATTGGTTTAACTCCTGGTGCAATAAAGAGATGATGCATGATGAGATCAGGATCTAGGCTTGGCATATCAGAGTATGCCTAAGCAAAGTTGATCTTCTTCTCTAAAAAGAGGTTGCTGAAATATTTTAACTCTTCTACTGATAGTGATTGAGCTAAGTAGATGATATGTGGTGTTCCTTGACTTCCAACATTCACAAGTTGAGTTGGTTCAATCAATATTGAAGACCTTTCTTGGAAGTGACTTGGTAGAATATCAAGTATCTCACCCTCAGGTGCCTCAGAGAGGTTTTCACCCTTATCTACATTCTTTATTTTTACTTTTCTTTGTTCTGACACCGCCATGGTGTGGTTTTCATCATGAAAACTTTTATTTTTATTTTTACTTTTGCGACTGAGATACTTGATGTTTGTTTCAATCATGTTCTCGCTATGGTTACAGATGAAAGAGCCCATTGGTTCAACTGCATTCAAATAATAAGCTAGGGTATGGTCATCAAAGGAGACTGGTAGGTTCATGGGTTTGCTTTGGAGCGTAAGGTCAATCAATTCAAGGTGGACAAGCATTAGAGATCCGACAGGTTCAAGGAAGTTAACAATAATGTCATCATTGCTTTCGACTGCTAAGTTGAAGCCTAGAAGATTGCATTTAGCCTAGGAAGAGTAGTAACAAGGTTATCAAAATCCACATCAGTGTTGTGAAGATCCAACCTGAATGACCTACCACCATACACATCTACCACTTGAGATTGGACTATGAGTTAAGGCATACCAACTTTGTCAGACAATGGTTCAATATTCAACACATAGACATAGTTTGTTTCAGAGTCATAGGAGGAAGCATCCGAGTCTTCATCAGTTGATTCAACATTAGAAATTTAACTTGTATAGGTATGGATAACATCAATGTAAACATCTTTATTGCTACATGTTCCTTCCAGATCTGGTTCTCCAATGTCTTTTAGCTGACATACTTTCTTAGAGGGTTTTTGTCTACGTGTCCATTCAAGTTCCTTGAGACTCATGACAGGTCCTGCCTGGATGGCTTCTAACTCCTCAGTCCTGTTTCCATATCTAACTTGTCTAGATCCATGGGAAGATATAATCTATGAGTGATTTTCTTGTGTTGGTCCTTGTCTCAATTCATTCTCATAGACCTCTTGTCTTTGTAACCTGACCTCTTCTAATTCTCGTTGTAGTCTTCTATGTGTTGTTGCTTCTACTTCATCTATAGGCTCAGTGAACTCTTCAGGGTTCTCTTCTATAGAAGCATCTGATAATGGTTGAGGTCCCCATTCATACTCATTTGAATTTGTTACTGAGTCAGTCTCTAGCATCAATCCAATATATGTGATAGGAATATTCAGAGATGCAAACATGTCTCTGACTCTCTCCACTCGTTCTCTCATTTCCCATGGGACTTAACTGCTGGTCATCTCATTGTTTGTACTCTAGGAAACTGATTAGGATTTGTTTCTTCTCTTCTGACAACCACTTCTTCTTGTTCTATGTCAAAATCATAGTATTCTTCAACATATTCTTCATTAGATAATTCTAACGATGGATATAGATACCAGTTATAGTCACTTGGAATTTTTGAAGTTCCTTCTAGGACCATTTCTCTCATTGAGATTGGAACCTCATATTGTGCAAACATCACCTTGACCCTTCATACTTGTTCACTAATTGGAACCTCTTCTGGTGTTGCCATTGAATGTGTATTGTGAACTTGTTGGTGAGCTTCTTCTTCTCTTTTAATTTTAAGCTCTTCTTGGGTTGTCTCATATTCCACTTGGGTCTATAGTCTGTTGGCATTCTCTTGATCTTTGTATTCTACAGTTTGATGGGACCTCCAAACTTATCTTGTTAGAACCACTGGTCTTTCTACTTGATACCCTAGTCCATTTTTATCATTTGTTGTCTTTGTCTTCAGGTGAATAGGTTCAGTGATCCCTTGCTGTCACCTGCCAAGAGAACCTACTACTGAGTATCCCATGCGGAGGAGTATGTTATAACCTCATCCATACAATTCAGAAGAAGCTTCATAAGATTGGGCTACTAAATTTTCATTATCTTTTCTGTAGAGCCAATCTAGAACAACTGCTTCTTCCATTTCATCTGCTACTGATGTTGAGGATTATATGAATGCCCCATTGTAGATGATATTTTCTTGTGTAGTTTGTGGTCTCATTGACTCTGATGATCTACCCATTTCTTTAGGTGATGGAGGAAGAGTCATTAGTGTAAGAACATGTTCTATTTAATATCCTCCCATGCCATCTCTACTGATTTAGTTTTTGTTCCATTTCTTTCAGGAGAATCTCTGAGGTTGCTCTATTATTTGGCACCATATTATCAATTCCTTTCCTTAATGTGTTACAAGTATAGCTAGGATCAACAGGGAAACTCACCTCCACTCTATTATAGGGGAACTTCAAACATTGATGGTATGTGGAAGGTACTGCTTGCATATCATGTATCCAGGGTCTTCCTAGCAGTATATTGTAAGATAGCAGAATATCCAACACCTGACAAAGAACATCTCTCTCAATAGGTCCCACTTTGATTGGCAAGAGCACTAAGCCTTTTGAAGTTCTTTCCTTTTCATCATAAGCTTTTATTGTGATTTTCTTCCTCGGATCAATGAAATTTTCTAAGAGACTCAGTTGCATGAGTAAATCAAAGGTAAAATATTCAAGCCAATGCCTCCATCTATCAGGACATGTTTGATGTGGTGTTTGTGAATCATTACTTCAATATGGAGGGGTTGATTATGTAGATGACTCAGGAAGTTATTATCTTCCTCATAGAAAGATAGGTAATGAGGTAAAGTTAAGTGACCACCATGGATTGAAATCAGTTTAGGTCTAGGTATTTTGGAACATTGGTATCGAGAAACGCTTTGTCTAGAATCTCCCTATGCATAGGATAGATTTTCAGCAGTTCTAATATGGATATCTGATTAGTTGTTTGTTGAAGTTTCTCTAAGATGCTATATCCGAAGGAATTTGATGAGACCGTCTATCGTGATGAAGAGGGTTTGGTCATGTTAGTAGTTGGTTTCTTTGAAGATGTTTGTTCATTTAATGACACAGGTTGATCGGTAGAAGAAGATGCAACTCCTTTGAAGGTCACGTTACCTTGAGCTTAGGTTAGGACATTGGTAGATTTTGATTTATCATTGATTATGGTCACATTACAATGTTTTGATCCAATTGGTTACATCATGTGAATGACATTGTTGTTATTAAAATAAGTGTATTTGATTTTAGCTTCTTCCTTAGATTTTGAGGAGTCTCCTTGCTCATAGGTGGGCAAGGGGTCTTTGAATGCTTTGTGATTTGAGTTCATTGTGTAATTTCCAATAACTATTTTACCACCATCAATTAAATCTTGGATCTCATGTTTTAACTTCATCCAATTGTTGGTAGCATGTCCTTTGTTCCTGTGGTATTCACAATATTCATTTTCGCTCCACCATTTTGGTTTGACCTCTCGATTGTATGGTTTTGAGTTGTTTGGTAAAGTGAGTAAATTATTGGCCAATAATGTTTTCAATGCTAATTCATATGACTCTCCTAAATAAGTTAACTCACATTTTGGTTTTGCAGCCCAAGGTTTGTTTTTCATAAAATTGCTCCATTTGCTCGAGGTGTGTTACGTTGCATTCTCAACAACCTTAAGCGTTTGTGTTTTAGTAGTCAATTTGTATGCTGCTTGTTTTTGCTTTGGTTTGATATTATCTACTACTCCATCGTTAATGAAATTTTTGTTATTGTCTTTGCCGTACCTCCAATATTTATTCTTGGAGCTAGATCCATGCAATGTTTCCTCATAGAGTGAAATCTCCCCCTTCTTGATTAGCACATCTTCTATTTTCACAATACCTTCTACCATCTTGTCGAAAGAGGGGTGCGTTTGCATTGAGATGGCGTAATTCAACTTAGGTATTAAAGTGCCGATGAAAATCTCCATTTTCTTTATTTTTGGGATCGATCTTGGATAGCTAGAGAAAATTCTCCTCGAGCACTGAAGGAATGTAAGGAATGATTACGTTGTTTTTTGTTTTGTGTTGCATACGTCGAGCATGGTGACTAAATAAATGAAAATGCAATCTATGGCAAGAATGCAATCTATGTTTTTGTTGTTTTTCAAGATTTTGACAAACTTTTGGAATGCAAATCTAAAAGAGACCCTTAGGATATTGGAATGATGTCTAGACCTCAAAGGACAAAAGGACTTAATTGACAAAGGATAAGATGACAATGTCTCCCCTATATGCTTGGATACTAAGCTAGGTTTGACAAAATGATATTGATGACAAAAAGGACAAAAGACTTGATGAGGTCTAGACTTCTTAACAATGACTTAGGGTTTATCAAAGATTTGGATTGCTTAAGTATGACAAAGCCTAGTTTTGACACTATATGCAAAAGGACAATTAACATGCAAATGATCTTAATATGATATGACAATGACTTAGGCTTAATGAAGAGACTTAGGGTATGGAAATATGAATGTATGACAATGGTATGACTTTAATGCAAGAGGACATATGCAAGATGGATGACTCTTATTGATATGCAAAGGAGTATGACTTAGGTGAAACCTAACCTTGGTACTTGACAAATGAATTTGCTAAATGCAACCTAGGATGAACCTAAACGTAAGTGACATAAGAGTTGAGACAAGTTGACAAGTTTTGGAACAATGTTGGGTAACCATACTTGAAGGATGATCTTTGAATTTTGTTGAATGTTTGTTGGATGAATGTCTCTTGTGCTTGATCTTATGTTATATTAATGTGTTTGTTCTTGAAATGGATTCAACTTTTGACAATCAAAGAATACAAGATATTGCAACTTAGACTCAAAACAATCATGCTCATTTCCACATTTCTTATGGTAGGCAAAGACATTAGGTACTTGAGAGGTAGACTCATTATGGGATTCAAGGAGAATACATAGATGCTTGACCCCACGGGCTCCCCTCCATGGCACTCACTTCTCAGGGCAGCCAAGCATCAGTTCCCATGGAATCTCCCCATGGCGAACTTAGTATCTCTTCCAAGTATCCGAATTTGTCCTTCTCAAGCAACTAGAAGGGTTTTTGGCCTCTAAAAACAAGGTGTTTAGTAAGGATTTCTGTTAAGCGTTACTCCTTGATGTCATGCAAGCATGATTGAGACATTAAGTCCATCAAGATACCAAACAAATGTAGTCGCGCAAGCGCAATTTAGACCAAGAGGCCCTACTTAGATGTTGATATGAGAAAGAGTTTCAAGGGGCATCACTTCCCAAGTAACTGCAATTCCCACGTAACACTTCCTTCAAAGCTTTCGCCCATCAGGTATTTTTTTATAGTGAGTTAGAATGCCCAGGAATTCTAGCTGTACTCACTTTGGGTCGTTCCCTTCTCACGATTATCACTTGCTTACTAAAGCAAAGTGGTCGGGAAGGCAGGCCCTCTAATGGAGACAAACAATCAACAACTCAAGCATGGTATCGAAGATCTGGATTTCTGATCACCCTATGAAGGATGAGAGCATACTCTCCTACTCCAATGTCATACTTAAAAAACAAAGCAAACAAGGGTTCATTTCCAACCTATTTAAAAAAATCACTAAGTGCCTAATTAGAAAACTCAAACACACAATTTGGTTGTTTCTCCAAGGCAACTTGCAAAACACATGTCAGAAGTTTGATTTGTAGTCTTTGACCATCGAATCTGCATAACACACGTTAGTAATTTGATTTTTAGTCTTTGTCATGTGTACGCCAAGATCCTGCACAAATAATCAGTACCAAAATCCAAAGCATAGAAAACAGAAAGCAAAAAACATCAAAAATTTCAAGTAAACTGCATTTTTTTACCCTCTGATCTGGACTTTACACAGGCACAGAAGATAGGACACAAGCGCAGGTTGTCAAACACAAGCGTAGAATGTATTGACACAGGTGCAAGACTCTTCAACACAGGCGCAAGATGCTTCACACAGGCGCAGGATGTGTCCAGAATGCACTGCACGACCCTGTTTTTGAGTTTTGACCTGCAAATCAACTTAGAAGCACTCAAAAACACAGTAAGATGGTTAGAAGGTTAGTATTCACGTCGGGTTCACCAGTTAATGTTAGCATAGAAATTAGGATTCATCACAAGATAAGTAGATCAAATCAAAACATTAAACATGATAGCTCAATCATAAGAAAACTCATTGAAATGAACCTAATTCTAAAGCACATTCAATGGAGGTATGAAAACAAAGCATTCAAGAGTAAAATTATGCAAACCAGACGTAGAGTTGAATACTCCTTCCATGCGGCTCCATTGTTGTTCTTTCCTCTTCAATGGGTTTGTGGATCTCACCTACAAGTGCTCACACAATTGAAAGCAAGAAGGCTCAAGAGTACTAGAAACGAAGGTTCGGTAGAAATTCGAAAAAAAATGAAGGGATTGATTGAAGAAAATCATCCAATTTATAGAGAAATTGGATAAATGACAAGATTGGCATGATGCAATTCAAATGGAAATTGCAAATCAATATGACAAATTATGACAAATTATGCACTTTCCATGCACAATTTGATTGATTGACAATTTGATGACAAATTATGACACATTCTATGTCAAATTGATTAATTATCAATTATGACAATTTATGACAAATTGAAATGTCATTCCCATAGAATTAGGAGATGAAATAGGAGGGAAAAGAAATTAGAAATTTGAAAAATTAGAAAAATTGAAATTGATGAAAATTAGGAATTAGAAATTGATGGAAATTAGAAATTAGGATTTAGTGAATTAATTAATAATTTTTCATTTATTAATCAATTCACAAAGAGGAATAATTAGCCAATTAAATAAAGATTTAATTGTAATGAGAAGACCTAGGATAAATAAGTAATTTATTTAATCCTAGAGGAAGAAATGACAAATTAGGTTAAATGAATAAATCATAAAACCCTAGAAGACGAATTAGAAATGCGAAAATGACAATTAGGTCTTGATTGAAGATAATTAATGTCATGATTTTGAATTGATAAATGACCAGTGCGACAAAATGATTTGATTGATAAATGCGCCAATTGACGAGGAACAATGACAAATTGATCCAAATTGACATAATTAAGACAGACAATGATCGATAGCGAAATGATCGCAAAATGACGAGATTGAAAAGAGGACAAAAATCGACGACAAAATAGATTGCAAAATGACAAGATAATGACCACGATCGATGACAAATCGATCGCAAGATGACAAGATTGAATATGACAATGGTCAATGACAAATCGATCGTTAAAATGACAAGATTGAAGGATTGATGATAAATCGACAAGATTGATAAGAGGACAAAACCCTAATTAGGATTGACGATGTCCAAAATGATGACAAATGAATGCGCATATTGATGTGACAGAGTAAAATCGATCAGAATCATGACTAGATAATGTTATCGACAAGACCAAATTCGAGGACGAGATGATTGAAGACTATAGAAGAATGACTCGATGTTCGCAAATGATAAAGACCAAGTGCGTGACATAGGAGAAATGTTAATGCGACGCAAAAACCTAAAATGAGGCAATGCGCAAATGTTAAAGTATGACCTTGCAAGCGTTGACCATTTTTGGGTGTCTACAACTACCATTGTCATTTTCGTGGTTTCTTACATTATCGTAGTTTGTGTCAAATCAATAGTGAGTTGTATCTCTGTTGAAGGCCAACATTGTGTTGTGTAGTGGTTCGTCTAAGACTGGAGAATCTTCAAATAAACTGTTGATGTAAAACATTGTGTGAAACTTGGTTCCAACATGCATGGGCAACTTGATGTGGCAATACAGGAGGTGATGTAGAAGTCAAGATCAAATTAGAGCTAATTTTTTAAACATGATGTTTAGACAAAGAGATGAGGTCAAAATATGGTTTTGAGAAAGATTTATCCCATTTAAGATGTGACCTAAGATGATCAAGAAGATCGAGGTTTGATTTGTTGATTGATTGATGAACTAGATAGGACGTGACAAACAAATCACACAACACTACCACAAGGGTGAGTTATCAAGAAGCGTTTTACTTGAGATCTAAGTTTTCTCAATTTAATTCCATGTTCACTGTTGAAGAATGAAGATCAATGAGATTAACAAAGACTAAGATTAGACAGACAAAGTTTTGACACAAAAGTGGACAAGGTAGTTATCTCGGTAGAATTCTTGTCCTACAAAGGGAGAATTAACTTCTTGCTCTCTCTCAGGGGTTGAAGGTTCAGGTTGAGCCTCGTTGTAAGTGATAAAAACTTCTAGAAATAGAGTGGGATTGATCTTCCCTTCCTTGTTTAAGCGAAAGTTGAATGCGGATTTCTGAGAAAAAGCCCTACTTCTCAGGGGTTCTTCATGAAATTCATTAGATTTTCCTTGAAGGTATAAAAGAATATGTCTTAGGAACACCCTATGAAACAAGAAGAGCTGACGGTTGATGTATAAAAACTTTCTCCTCTTATAGATTTGCCTAGGACTAGGGCACTTCTTTTTCAATTTAGCCTCTAGATTGAGGCTTCTTCTTCTCAACACTTGAGGATTGGACATACAAGATATTGACACTCGACCAGAAATGAATATTGACTATGGTAGACAAGAGGATGTTTGGACAATGAGAACAATAGAGGTATGCTCTAGGATACTAACTACTTTAAGGACTTAAGGATAAATTTTCGTACGACATAGTATGAGACCAAAACGAGTAAATTTTAGGGTTAAACGATGGAGACATAGATTCATACGAGCTGTTGCTCTGAATCATACGTGAACCTTTCTGATTAGAAAGACAATTTGGCAATAATGATGTTTGTTTGTACGAGTTTAAATTTGACCAGAACAACAAAACGCTGACTTGTTGTTGGCTCGTATGACCTAGGATTGACCCAGGATGAGTTTTGATAGAGTTTTGATCACTAACTTGGTTTTCAATTTGTCTTTTAGTTTCAGTTTGATGTTTCTATTTGTCTTGAAGTTTTGTTTCAATTTTTTGAGGGATGAAAAGCACAACAAATAGTAGGTGTAAAATGATAACAAGCACAACACGCTAAACCCTATGGAAGTTCGCTGAGGATGAAAACGTTTTCCCGCAACCTAGGTACACCCTAATAGCTATCACAATAAGAAGGCCAAGGATCACGCAATGGATCAACAACGTCGTATTAACCGATTCGAGTTCTAATGGAGGCACGATATGGTGAGTAATCTTGGGGGGAAAACCAACTATCCCCTTGCACAAAGATTATCCTCCTTTCAGAGGTGAGTCGGGTAGCTTCTAACCTAAAGTTTGTAGTAAGGGTTTCGTTCGAAAGGACCATTGGACTATCACACAACCATGATTTAGATTATAAAACCCAGCATGATGTTGAAACCTTGTAGTCACACAAGTGTGATTTAGACCGTGAGGCCCTCCAAGATGCTCAACATGAGACACTCCTCATAAATGAAGCAGTGCCAATGATTATTCCATCTCCTGGGACTTTCACCCTAGAAGCATTTTATTATAGTGAGTTGGATTACTGGCTTTGGTAGGACTCACTTGGGTCATTCCCTCTCACCAAGCCTTTGGGGCTTCTTGGGATGTAGGCCCTCTAAAGGTATCAACAAATCTCAAACTCTAATAGAAAAAAAATCTCAAGGTCTGGATTTCTGATTGTCCAAATGGACAAGAGCATACTCTCCTACTCTAGATTTTTCCCAAAAACACATAAACCAAAGTTATTTCCCTTATAGAAATTGAAGTGTTCCTAAAAATATTGAGAAGATAGAATGTTTGTTTGTATCTCCCGAGGCAAACTGCAAAACAAAGATATTAGTAGTTCAAGTTTATAATCTTTGGCAAGCGTATGTTTAATGGTTGAATTCTTTGCCAAGTGAACCTGCAAAAATTAAAATCCCAAAATTAGTTGCCAAAATAACATAAAAAATCATCAAAATAAAATTCTAGCATGCAAACTATAAATTAAGCTAATCCAACAAGAATTTCCATTCTTTATGACTATCCTAGTTATGATAGTTTTGATAGTACTGCACTCTTTTATTTATAAATTTTAAACAAAACAAAATTAGGCAAATCGCTCTAGTGAAAATGAATAAACCTTGGTTTTAAACAACATATCCAACAGTTCAATAAAACATTTTTCCCTCTGAACAAAGACCATTTTTTACTGTCACAGAAGAACAAGCAAAATGATAGTACTTCACTCTGTCATTCATAACTTTCAAACTAGACAAAATTAGGCAAATATCTCTGGTGAAAATATAAAAATATTGGTTTTAAACAACATATCCAAAATTTGTTTAGATCCAACAGTTCAATAAAAAGTTATTCCCTCCGAGTAGAGACCATTTTTTACTGTCACAAAAGAACAAGTAAAATGATATTACTTTACTCTGTCATTCATAAATTTCAAACCAGACACAATTAGGAAAATATCTTCAGTGAAAATACATAGAACTTGGTTTGAAATGATATATAGAAACTTTGTTTAGATCCAATAGTTCAATAAAAAATTATGCCCTCTGAACAAAGACCATTGCTGTCACAAAATACCAAGCAAAAAGAAAGATCTTTATTTCCAAATTTAACAATGTTTATTAGTTATAAAAACAAAACATCAAATATGTTCAAGAAAAATTAGAAATCTTGTATTCATGGGTTCGAGCCCCATGGTGGGTACCAAAAATATGTGTGTGAAATTTGGGGAACCTGCAAGGGCACAAACACTTCAATAAACCATTATTTGCATGGGTTAGTTAATAAAAAACAACAAAATGAAATCCATTGCAAGTTAGCTTATTATCTCCTAGAAAATGCGAGTGTGGATTGCTCTCAGATTGCTAAGCTATCCAGTGATTAGACTACACTGAAATAGAGGATTTTTAAACTCATGCAACTAGGCGAATGCAAGATTATACCTTAAGAATTAATTAAACAGGCTCTCATGATTGATTTAAATTGATTATTTGATTCAGGACCTTGATGAATTTTATTAAATTTAAGCACATCATTCGAGATTAGGGGCCCATGGTTTTGGATGACCATTTTTAGGGTATTATAGGTGGAATGATACACACTATTGTGATTATCATAGAAACAAAGGGCATCGCACAAATGATTGCCTAAGGTTGAAGAATTTGGTTCAAGATCTAATCGATAATGGTGACATAATGATAGATGGTCATAAAACCAATGATGATCATGAAGCCTTCGAAAATCCTCTTCCTAATTATGACAAGGGAGGAGCATCAATGTCAAACAACAAAAAAGGAGCTCATATCAATCACATATACGAAAACACCATCAATGACATATTGACATATGACAATCAAATAAATGTCATAAAGATCAAAGATAAATAGGAACATGCGTCGATAAATGTGACAACAAGGGATCAAAAATATGTCTTGAAGGGGAACACATCAACAGTAACAACTCTCCCCAAGACTTAATATAACTTGGTCTACCAACTACGAAGAACACCTACTCAGATATCAATACTTGAGTTGCTTAAACTCTCACCAAAACACAAAGTATTTTGAAGCAAGCTCTTCTCGAAACAACTGTTCCAAAAGATCTAGATGTCAATCTATTCCAAGCCATGGTGGCCCATATGATGGTACTGTTGATATGTGGCGACTGATCAAAAAAGTACTATACACTCAGCACGTATCCTCGCTGGGGTCTGGGGTCGGGTTGGGCCCGGGAAAGCGGGCGTAGCCCGCTGTGGGGGTTCGGGGGCGGCAGCCCCCAAGAAAGCGGGCGAAGCCCGCTGCGGGGGTTCAAGGGCGACAACCCTCGAGAAATCAACATTGTAATAAAACCCTAAAAAGGGTTGACTTTGTTTGTTGCCCTAAAAACGCATGTTATAAGCAGCTGGGATGCTTAAGCATTGTAAGGTTGATGTACTATTTTTGCTGGATAATAAGAAAGATTGGATGACTGTGTATGGTGGACGTAACCCATTCACTATGTTAAATCTCTGTGTTATCTGTGTCCTATTTTATTCCTTCATCTTTTGTATTTAAATCTGCATATAATTGTTAGTTCATATTTGCTTTAGATCTGCTAGAAAACCTAACAATTGGTATCAAAGAGAGGTTTTTTGTAAATTGATAGGACTTTTAGTTTTGAGTGGGAGAAATGGAGGATTCCAAAATCAAGGTTGAAAAGTTTAATGACCAGAATTATCAGTTATGGGAAATGCAGATGGAGGATTACCTGTATCAAAAGGATTTGTGGCGGCCATTGGAAGAAAAGGCAAAGAAAGTGACCACAATGTTGGATGAAGAGTGGGACATTTTAGATAGAAAGGCACTGGGGTCTATTTGATTGTGCCTTGCACTGTCTGTAGCTTTCAATATAACAAAAGCAAAAATGGCTGTAGATTTGATGGCGACATTGGCTAAGTTGTATGAGAAACCCTCGGCTTCGAATAAGGTATTTCTTATGAAGCGTTTGTTTAATTTGAAAATGAGTTAGGGAGGAATTGTAGTGGAGCACTTAAATAAATTTAATACAATTACCAGTCAATTGTCTTCGGTAAAAATTACTTTTGCAGAAGAGGTTAGGGCTCTCTTGATTTTATGTTCTTCGCCAGAAAGCTAGAATAGCTTGGTTATGGCTGTAAGTAATTATGTCTCTGGTAAAAATACTATGGTATTTGATGATATTATTGGTGTTATCCTAAGTGAGGAAATGCAAAGGAAAAGCACAGGTGAGACTCCAACATCATCAAGTAGTGTTTTGAATGTGGAGAATAGAGGAAGATCAAAGGAAAGAGGAAAAGGCCCTTGGAATGAGAAGTCACAAGGGAAGTCAAAGAAAGGACGCTCTCAATCTAGAGGAAAGAAAGATTGCTGGTACTGCAGAAAGCCTGGTCATCTAAAGAAAGACTGTTGTTCTCAAAAAAACAAAGAAGGAGACAAAAATGAAAATGACAGTAAGGAAGCTAATATTGCAAGTAATACTTTACAAGATGCTTTAATCTTATGTTTGGATAATGTTAATGATTCTTGGGTAATAGATTCTGGGGCTTCATTTCATGCTACACCCCATAGAAAATATTTTCTAGATTATGTTCAAGGTGATTTTGGACAAGTATAATTGGGTGATGATGAGCCCTGTCAAATTGTTGGAAAAGGAAAGATAAAGATCAAGTTGCATAATGGAAATGACTGGTTTCTGCAGGAGGTAAGACATGTTCCTAACTTAAGAAGAAATTTAATTTCTGCAGGGCAACTAGGTAGTGAAGATTGCATAGTTACTTTCTTAGACAGTATCTGGAAGGTCAATAAAGGATAATTAGTAGTAGGTAAAAGTGAAAAGGTAGGCACATTATATCTGTGTACTAGTAACACTTACTCTACACTAGCTGCTACAGATAAAGTTACTGCAGGGACAACAACAATAGATGTTGCAAGAACAGATTCGATAATGTGGCACCATAGGCTTGGGCACGTGAGTGAGAAAGGGATGAAAATCCTTCACTCTAAAAATCTATTGCCAAGACTAAAGAAGATTGATTTAGAGTTATGTGAAAACTGTGTTTATGGTAAACAGAAAAGAGTCATATTTCTCAAGGTTGGGAAAGAGAAGAAGAGTGAGAAGTTAGAGCTTGTGCATTCAGATGTATGGGGACCGGCTCAGGTATCATCTCTTGGTGGCTCTTGTTATTATGTTATTTTTATTAATGACTCAACTAGAAAAACATGGGTATATTTCCTAAAACAAAAATCAGATATTTTTGAAACTTTTAAGAAATGGAAAGCTTTGGTTGAGAATGAGACAGGAAAAAAGTTGAAGTGTCTCAGATTGAATAATGGAGGTGAGTATTGCAACAAAGCATTTGAAGATTACTGCTCCTAAAATGTGATTCGAAAGCAGAAGAGAATTCTAGGAACTCCACAAGAAAATGGTGTGTCAGAGAGAATGAATAGGACTATCATGGAACACATGAGGAGCATGAGATTGCATGCTGGATTGCCCTTACATTTTTGGGCAGATGATGTACATATTGCTGTCTATTTGATAAATAGAGGACCATCAACCCCTTTGGATGGTGGTATTCCAGAGGAGGCATGGACTGGTAAAAAGGTAAATTATTCTTTTTTGAAAACCTTTGGTTGTGAAGCTTTTGTCCATGTTGATAAAGAAAACAGAACCAAGCTTGATGCTAAATCTCAGAAATGTACCTTCATTGGATATGGGATAGATGAATATGGCTATTGGTTATGATATTTTGAAAATAAGAAGAAAATTAGAAGTAGAGATGTTATATTCAATGAGAAGGTTATGTATAAAGAACAGATGCAGGAAAAGAAGCATGAACAGGACAAACAAGAATATGTGGTGTTGAATGAGATTCCTGAAAATGAAATGCCACAGGTACCTGATGCTCAACAACAACAGATTGTCCCACAAACTCCTGCAAGTGATAGATGTTCTACAAGGTCAAGTAGACCCCCTAAAAGATTTTCTCCTTCTTTTTATTCTATTTTATTAACTGAGTCTAGTGAACCAGAATAATATGAAGAAGCAATGCAGGTGGATGCCAAACAATAGTGGGAGCTAGGCATGAAATAGAAGATGGACTCCTTGATGAAAAATAAGACTTGGGACTTAGTCCCTTTACCTGCAGAAAAAAGAGCTTTTCTTAACAAATGGGTTTATAGGCTGAAGGAGGAGGAAGGAGGTTAGAAAAGATATAAGGCCAGACTTGTGGTAAAAGGTTTTGCACAGAAAAAGGGTATAGATTATGATGAAATATTTTCTCTAGTTGTAAAAATGGTTTCAATTAGAACTGTACTTAGTCTTGTGGTTGCAAATGATTTACATCTTGAACAATTAGATGTCAGAACCACTTTTATCCATGGAGATTTGGAGGAGGAAATTTACATGTTGCAACCATAGGGATATGAGGTCAAAGGTAAGGAGAACTTGGTGTGCAGGTTGAAGAAAAGTTTGTATGGCCTAAAGCAAGCACCCCGACAATGGTATTTAAAATTTGATAGTTTCATGGCTGAACACGGTTATCATAGATGTCATTCTGATCATTGTGTATATTTTAAGAGATTGGATAATGGCAGTTATATTATCCTATTGCTTTATGTTGATGACATGCTTGTTGCTGGGTCTAACATGCAACATATAAATGATCTTAAACAGAAATTAGCCAGGTCATTTACTATGAAGGATTTGGGTGCAGCTAAGCAAATTCTCGGTATGAGGATTACACGGGATAGGAAAAATAGAACCTTGAATTTGTCCTAAAGTGAGTGTATAAAGAAGGTGTTGAAAAGATTTAACATGCAAGATGCAAAAACAATTAGTACACCTTTGGCTAGTCATTTCAAATTGACTAAGGAGATGTGCCCAAAGGCATAGGAAGAGGTAAATAAAATGTCTAATATCCCGTATTCATCAGTTGTTGGCAGTCTAATGTATGCAATGGTATGCACAAGGCTAGATATTGCACATGTAGTGAGAGTTGTGAGCAGGTTTATGAGTAATCCGGGTATGGAACATTGGAATGCTGTGAAATGGATTCTTCGGTATTTGAAACGAACTACTATGAAGGCATTATGTTTTAAAGGATCTAATGCTGCTATGAGTGGATTTGTTGAATCTGATCTGGCAGGTGATATTGATTCATGAAGGAGTACTACAGGGTATGTTTTTACTATAGGGGGAACTACAGTCAGTTGGATTTCTAGGCTGCAAAAGGTTGTTGCACTTTCAACCACTGAAGTTGAGTATGTTGCTGCTACAAAAGTCAGCAAGGAGATGATTTGGTTACAATGTTTTCTGGAGGAATTGGGTCAGACATAGGAGGATCGCCCATTTTATACAGATAGCCAGAGTGTCATTCATCTTGCAAAAAACTCTACTTTTCATTGAAGGACAAAGCACATTCAGCTCAGGTACCACTTCATCCGGACTATTTTGGAGGAGGATCAGTTACGGCTTGAGAAGATTCACACAAGTGAGAATCCTGCCGATATGTTCACGAAGGCAGTTCCACAGGAGAAGTCAATTTCTTCATTAGTTTCTATTGGTCTTCTTGATTGATAATTGTGGAGTTTTATACCAGTCGAGTCCCAGTGTTTTATCCAGTGGATGCTGCAAGTACAATGGTGTTGTCTAGTATCAGTCTCCAAGTGGGAGATTGTTGATATGTGGCAATTGATCAATAAAGTATTGTACACTTAGCATGTATCTTCGCTGGGTTCGGGGGCCTGACCAGGCCCCGAGAAAGTGGGTGTAGCCCGCTGCGGGGGTTCGGGGGCGGCAGACCCGAGAAAGCGAGCGAAGCCCATTGCGGGGGTTCGGGGGTGGCAACCCTCGAGAAAATTTTTTTTTGTCATTTTTTTGTTGATGAAAACTGACATTGTAACAAAACCCTAAAAAGGGTCGACTTTGTTTGTTGCCCTAAAAATGCATGTTATAAGTGACTGGGATGCTTAAGGCATTGTAAGGTTGATGTACTGTTTTTGCTGGATAATAAGAAAGATTGGACAGCTGTGTATAGTGGACGCAACCCATTCTGGGTGAACCATGCTAAATCTCTGTGTTATCTGTGTCCTATTTTATTCCTTCATCTTTTGTATTTAAATCTACATATAACTGTTAGTTCATATTTGCTTCGGATCTGCTAGAAACCCTAACAGGTATCACATAACATATCCTTTTCTAAACACGATGACGTCTCTTTGAGTCATCCACATAACACACTGCTCCATATCGAAGTCCTAGTCTATGAACGTCGGGTGAAAATATTACTCATAGATGGAGGAGCTAGTATCAATATATGCACCCTAAAGCTTATCCGTGCATTGGGATTCTTCGAGAAAGCTATTGATCCCAAAAAGAAGATCAACATTAAAGCCTATGATGAAGAAGAAAGGTCATCTGAAGGAACAATGGTACTACCCATTCAGGTAGGGCCTATGCAGAGAGACACATTATGCCAACTCTTGGGTCATCCATGGATCCATGAAATGCAAGAGGTACCCTCCACGTACCATCAATGTCTCAAGTTTCCCTACAATGGACAAGAAATTTCAATATCTGTAAATACTAACCCTTTTCAGTACTGCAATGCTATGGGGGCAACTCAAGATAGCCTGGTTCCACACAATAGGGAGGCCCGAGATTCCTCATCATCCCACGATCAATAAAAAATCAAATCATTATCTATAAACTTTAAGCAAAAGGTGAAAATAAAGGACCAAGGCATGGGGGGGGTACTCTTTTGAACTCCTGTGTCTATCTACGTTACCAACTTCACCAAGGTCTCATGGAAAACTTTCCACATCAAGACATCAAGCAGCACAATCCACCAAGAAGTTTGTTGGTAAATTTATACAAATATGTACACTAAAAGAAGAGTTATAAGACAAAGACATCCTCAATTGGCTAGACAAAGACGAGAAAGAAATTAGAGTTGTTGCCCTAAAAGTGGTCATTCCAACATAACAGTATGGAAATGGCTTCAGAATCATGCAACACATGGGGTACAAAGGAAAAGGTCCTATTGGCAAGCATCAAGAAGGCATCATATAACCCATACAACCCCGTTCACAATTTGCAAAAGACAAAACATGACTTGGGTATGGCCAGCATGTTCCACCTATGCAAAAGTGAGATCACCATCAAAAACCTCAATGGAAAGAAAAGATAAAACATAACAAACTCATGGAAAGAAGCACTACATCAAGAAGCTACAAAGACAAGAAAAGACCAAGAGAATGAAGAAAAAGATAAGTGACAAGAAGAACTCATTGTCCAAAGGGAGGAAGCTTCTTATAAAAAAATACATCATGTACAAGAACCTGATCAAGACGAGTCCAAGCCATGACCTGAGGAAATTGCTACTCAAAGAAAGAAAATAGTGTATGAACAAATTCAAAGAGTACAAGAAAGTACCGATTCCAAATCAGAATAAGCTACCAAACTTGTGTCAATTATCAGTGATCTTTTCTCATCATACAACATACCTGTTAAATTCAGTGGAACCAACTGGGATAGCGATTATGAAATAGATTCCAATGAGTATGAGTGGGACACATGTTCTAATATTACCGAGGATATTGAGGTGGATACAATCCACACACACACACCCATTCCTTATGAGGAACAAGGCTTGAGCTCTAGATCATTTGACTTCAAACCACAACATATCTATGAGGCTAGTGAGAATGAACAACTTTGATACGAAAGAGGCAATGTTGAAGAGAGTACCATTGAAAACCTTGAGATTGTTATAGACCTTATCCCTACTGTAGATGACTATGACAATATCTCTATCATGACCCTCATAGTGGCTGATCTTGACCTGCCAAATGACTCCCTACCACTCATATATCCTGACCTCATAGAGTGGGAAGAACGTGAACATGATATACCCATATTCCAAAATGATGAGGCCATTGTTCAATACCTCTACTTTGTTAACCTGAAAACTTGCTCCACCAACAAACCACATAATGATATTCGCAATCAAGGGAATGCCAAGTCTCTCAGTCACAAAAAAAACAAAATTGAAAATCGATCTAATGGTGAAAACCATTATAATGGTAGTATTAGATCGCAAAAAAGTAACAACAAAGGACACATCTAATGGTGAAAACCTTTTTGAAGCACCTAAGAATGGGAGACTTGACACTTTTCCTAAATGTTACCAGGAGAGGTCACCAATCTTGATTGAACCAACTCAATCAATAAACATCGGCATTGAAGCAAAAACCAAAATCATACATCTAACATAATCACTCATAGAAAAGGAAAAACTAGACTTTGTCCAGTTCTTCAAGGAGAAGCAAATCAATTTTGCTTGGTCTTATGTAGACATGCCAAGGGTAGATCCAAATATTATCATGCATCACTTGTCCATTTCTCCTAGAGCTAAACTTGTAAAACCTTAATTAAGAAAGATTAACCCGCATGTGGCCATCTTGGTAAAAACAGAGCTAAAAAAGTTACTAGATGTAGGATTCATCTGAACCATTTCTTATGCGGAATGGATTTCTAACATTGTGCCAATGTCTTAACTAGACAAAAGCATCAGATTCTGTACAGACTTCAGAAATCTCAACAAAGCTTGTCCAAAGGATGACTTTCCTTTGACAAGCATCAACACCATTGTTGATCTAACAATGAGACATACTATGTTTATCCCTCATGGATGGCTTTTCTGGCTATAACCAAATCAAGATAGCTCCTGAAGATCAAGATAAAACTGCATTCACATGTCCGTGGGGTACATACTGCTAGAACGTCATGCCTTTTGCCTTAAAAAAAGCTGGGGCAACTTATCAGAGAGCCATGCCAACAATCTTCCATGACATTGTGAACACTTTTATGGAAGATTACGTGGATGATTTGCTAGCCAAGTCATTCACAAGAACATAACACCTGGACATCTTGGATAAAATCTTTCAAAGATTGGAACAATTCAATGCCAAATTGAACCCTAAGAAGTGTGTCTTTAGGGTAACATCTAACAAACTTTTGGGATACATAGTGTATATGGTGAAAAGTGGAAACAACAATATTGAAAGACTAAATGAATTCAACCACAAAACCCTAGCCTAACAACAACAAAGATCCACCATAACATATGAAGATTACCTAAGACAATGCAAATCAAATGAAATCACAAAGATTATACCATCACATGTCCAATAGGGTTTGGATCTCCATTCTTCCTATCTCCATTGATCTTGCTTGATATATTTGCTCTCAGATTTTATATGTGCACAAGAGCTCAACAAAGAACAAAAATGTGGTTGCAAGTAGGCTTGATCACATATGCAAGTTTGAAAGTGTAATGTAGTCGAGAAGTCAACTGATCAGGGTTGATAATGAAGGAAGCATCTCCTTATATAGAAGACACTATATGAAAAGGAGGGATAAGATTGAGAGGTGTAAAAGATAAATGGTCGGCTATGATTAGAGGGTAGGTAGAGGAAATAAGAAAATAATGAGAGGGTAGGTAGAGTAGGAATTAAGAGATGAATGACATGTGTCATGGGTAGAAAAGGTTAATGAATTAATTAATTAAATAAATATTTATTTAATTAATAGAGGAAGTGGGATCAATTAAATAAATAAGATATTTATTTAATTTAGGAAAAAATAATTTAATAATTAAATGTATTTATTTAAATGAGAAATAAGGCTAGAAGAGGATAAATGAATTAATTAAATAAATAAAGATTTATTTAATTAATAGAAGAATTAAGCTAAAATAATTAAATAAATACAAATATTTATTTAATTAGATTGGACAATTTTAGGTGTCTACATTTTGCCCCTCTTTGAGACAATGTAGCTTGTCGCGTTGTTTCAAAGAAGATAATATGAACTGATACAAAGTTGCAACAAGATGGGAATGATATGCCCCCTCGAGAGATTGGATGAAAAAGTCTAGAAAAATCTTAGACAATCTCTCGATAAGAAAGAAAGGCTAGAATGGTCTGACCGGATAGAGTGACAGAGTCACGGGAGAAGAAGACTGACTCAAGAAACAAGGGCTAGGGCTAGGGCAGCCTATAAAATAGACCACGAGGGGAATACATCCTCATTGTCATCCACACATCCAAGAGACCAGAGTGTAGAGAGAGAATAGAGCAGCAACAGTCTACAGTGATGGCAATGGTGCATAGATTCGATCGCGTTCGCCGATTTCAGAGGCCACCAAATGCAGGAGAGCCAGTGAGTACCAAAAACCTCCTTGTACTTTGTCGCAATAAATGTTGTCATTAATGCATGCTAGGTAGTGTAATAAATGCACATTTAGGAATGTCAAACAAGATCAAAAAATGCTAAGGCGCGTCTGTGTTGGTGCCAGGCGAGTCTAGGTTGGCTAGGCGCGTCTGTGTTTGTGCTAGGCATGTCCATGAATGAAATAGCATTTATGTCAAATTCGATCGCGTTTGTGTTGTGCAGGCGTGTCAATGCTATATGGTGTCATTTGTGCTATATGGACGCGCCTGCACAGAATAGATGCATGTTTATGTATTTCAGGTGCATCTGTGCAGAGCAGGCGAATTTGTGTAGTGTGTAAGTGCGTTTATGTAATGAAAGCGCGTTTATGTCTTCAAGGCCAAATTGACAGTTCTGTGATGAACATACGCTGTTGATTGGATAAGCTGCTGAGAGGATACACTCAAGCAGGTCCTCTAGGGAAGACTAGAATAGCAGATAGGGATAGGATTGATAATTCTATGATAGAACATACGTTGCCAATTAGGAAACTACTCAAGAGGATACACTCAAGCAGAGGCCCTAGGATAGGATAGATCAAGGCACTTTGTGATGAACGGGGAGTACCAAGACATAGTACTTTGTGATGAATAGGGAGTACTAATATGAGTAACACTTTGTGATGAACAAGGAGTGCAAATATGAGCAGCACTTTGTGATGAACAAGGAGTGTCACTAGGATAGAGCGCCATATGATAGATATAAGCACTAGGATAAAAAACATCATTTTGTGATAAACAGGGAATACCACTTTGACTGACACAGTTGATTTGCTTGACTGCAGGAGTACCTACCTATGCTAGAGTCATGGGAGAGATTCCCATCGACTCAAAGTTTACGACCAGAGCTGACATTTGAGGATAGGGCAACGATCGAGGTTATGGGCTTGCGCCATATTCTGTATGTGCCTGAGTTTCAGGCAAACATGGGGTTGCTGATTGCACTAGCTGAGAGATGGCACTCAGAGACTTGTAGTTTTCATTTGCTAATGGGTGAGATGACTGTCACCTTGGAGGATGTTTATAGGATTCTGAGGATACCGATCGATGGGGAGTTCATACCCTACGATCGAGACGGAGATAGAGATGCACTGAGACGAGTGTTCTAGGATCCTAGATTAGAGATGAGGGCTGGACGCATGGCATGGGACATGATGACATGGACTGGATTGGCACTACCAGCCGTATTGGTAGGAGTGATTAGTAGGTTTCTATGTTTGGACAGGGTTACATGAGGATTGGCTGTGGGCTGGGGTAGCACATTGGAGACACTGGTGACACAACATACCAGATTTGCCTGGGGACCATGTCTGTTGGCACATTTATATTATGAGATTCATTAGTTTGTATACCATGGATTCATAGGATTGGGTTACGGAGTGACATTATTGCAGGTATGGACTTATGAGCATCTTCCAGTTACCTAACTGATTCATTTCAGAGGTAGGGGCCATGGGCACAGTTTTGTGCATTTATATGATATGATTACATCTCAGCCACAGATTGGGAGATTGGAGTATTGGCGCCGTGTCATCGATGAGATTGACACTATGGTATGGAGACCATACCGAGAGTGCGAGGAGTGGGAGGATGATGCGGTGGAGCTACCATATACATTCAGGAGAAGGTATGGATGCCCTATGTGCTAGAGAGGCAGTTGGTGGACAGGGTCGATAGGCAGTTTGGCGGGATTCAACGGATGCCACGGGGTTCCGGGATGTAAGCTCAAATAGTGAGGGATCAGGCACACTTCGGGCCATTGCTGTCATATGATCAGGCTATGATGCAGTTGGCAAAGATGGTTCCCTTGCCTTGGGATATGTTGGTGGAGATAGAGGATGCAGGGATGGATGTAGAGTATACTGCATATTGGGCTGAGCATCTATTTCTACGATTGACAAATCCTGGTGAGCAGATAGATGGAGATGGCGGGGGTGATGAGGATGTTGACAGGGATGGCAGAGGTAGAGGCCGATGGAGGAGGCGAGGTGTGATAGGAGAGAGGAGAGTGGCTCCATGGAGAGAGGGTGGAGAGGAGAGACAGGCTTGCATGGTGAGAGGCTGAGGTGGATTGCCATTACAGGTGCTAGCAGCATAGGGTCCCAGATAGGTATAGGGATAGGGATGGGGATAGGGGCAGCCACAGGTACATGGACAGGGGCAGCCATAGGAGTAGCCATAGGTACAGGGGGCAGAGGAGGAGGATGAGCTATTGGCTTTGAGAGAGATCTGCTAGGGTCAAACATATGAGATCCAGGATCTCAAGTAGGAGAGGGATAGGCTCAGGAGATAGTTGAAGGACACTGAGTGGGAGAGAGCTCAGGCTATCCAGCGTTACACAGAGGCTGAGATAACATTGAGGGCAGGGAGGTAGGTGATAGAGGACACATGAGCTAGATACGCCTATGTTCTGCGGGCAGGGGAGGAGATAGGCTACTAGAGAGACCTATACTATGGAGCTCTACCACCAGATCAGTGGGCTAGGAGCTTCCGCAGACCATCATGGACATCAACGACCACTGGAGGGAGGGATAGGAGACAGGCATCGAGCGGTGGGGTCATGGGTCCTCCACCACCACCATATAGAGTGGATAGGAGAGATGATCCTGGGGTGGGTCCTTCCAGGGCTCAGACTCCATCGAGGCTAGGTGGCTCCGAGGGAGGGAGTTCATCATAGCCTAGAGGGCTCCCTATGTATCAGTTTTGTACCATTTTATATGATGATTGAGACACCTTCAGGTGATTGTAGCCATATGATTTTTTGACATCATTGTTTCATGACACCTATGATTTTGATATATATATATATCCTTATGGCAGCTATATGCATGTGTACCTATGTGATGCTTCTATATGTTTTTTACGTGATGCTTATGATATGGATGCAAATATGTATATAATGAAATGCAATATTTTTGTTCTTTTATGTTTTTTTATGTTATGCAAATGCAAATGTGAATGTATGAGATGCAAATGAATATGATAAAACAAATAACTATTTACATGATGAAAATGTAAAATGTGCTAACATGTGTTGTGTGCAGGATGTGATGTGATTGTGATATCTATATGTATGTATGAAATGCTTAATATGTGATAATGCAGGTGCAACTACATGGAATGAAAATGTTTTTGGCGTTTCATTATACTCAGTCATGTGATAGCGGGCTACACGGACTCAAGAAGGATGATGGAGGTCAATCAAGAAAGGGGGATGGAAGATAGAAGATATGAAAGTGAAAGAGCTTCTTGTGCGTTATCATCATTGAGCTTTATTATGGCAAATAGGTTATGACAATCCAGACATATGTTCGACCCCGAAAGTCATTATACCTGTTTGCATGGAGATAAGACAGTTGCAAACAAGGAATGCCCCAATTCACACTAGACTCACAGTGTCCTCATATCCTTGGACAAGTTATAGCATTACTAAGAGACAATCCACAGACAACAAAGAAAAAATAGGTGACGATACCCCATCCTCGCCTTTCTAGTCAAAGACATCCTGGAGATAAAATCTCTAGTCAGAGACATCCTGGAAAAGCTAAAAGACATGTCACCAGAAAGATAAAATCAAAAGAAAACCAAGACTTGACACCAACATCCACTGTAGTCCTCAAGTTCAGTGTCTCTTGTCACTTGTATAAGTCTTATTTGATTGTGGTCACAATGTTTCCTTTCACAAAAGGATAGATAGCACTGAACCATAATGTTGTCTGAGTCTGTTGAAAGATTTCATTTGTTGAAGCCCATTGTTGCTGTTGTGTCTCATTTGAAACTGATTGAATTCATGAAACTGATACTTTATTGTGGAGAAGATGAAACTTTATTGCAGATTGGCGATGCAAATGTTGCTTTATTATGGATTGGCGATGCAAATGTTGCTTTATTGCGAATTGTGCATGGATAGACTGAAGAAAGCTGGAAGAAACTGTACTCCTCGAAACATGTGATGCGCTCAGTTCCACACCCATCACTAGATGTAGGATTTGCCTTAGCCACAGATAGGAGTTGATTTATTATGGATGGAAAGGGGTGAAAATGAATGTTTATTATGGATGGCTAACCAATCTTAGGTAGATCAATAACAAGCCATGATGGGAATGGGTGTTTATTATGGATGGATAGGCAGTGAGTGTGTGCAAAGTGAAAGGATGAAAGTGAATCCTGAAGGAGAGAGGAGCAATGTCCCTACACATGGCACTGGTGACCCAATTTTCACCATGGTACTTGCCCAGGGCACCACTGAAGTGGTTTTCACCGTTGGACGAATTGTTTTATGTTTTTCAATCTTTTTTTATTTATTTTTGTGTCACAAGGTGCCTGTTTGCTAGGTTTTCACCAAGTAACGATATTTTATTTTATGATTTTTTTGTATTTTTTATTTTTTTTGGTATTTTTGAATTAGGATACTCTGAAGAGCTATGTGTAAAACCTACGAAGGTGCATGCTATTGATAGGATCCTCCAAAGGTTCACCCTCTGTGGTTGAGAGTTGATATGCACCAGATCCATATGCTGCTCTAATGATGTAAGGACCGAGCCAATTTGGTTCAAACTTGCCCTTGTTCTCTCTGTCTTGCTGATTTTTAGGATTTTCTCTGAGAACCAAGTCACCAACCTCAAATGTGTGAGGCTTTATCTTATGATTGTAGCTGCATTTTTCCTTGACTGAATGATGTGTAGCTCGAGTGATTGTCTTCCTCGATGAAGGAACTGAGATAGAATTACTAGCATGTAGACTACACAGGCCCATATGCGTGTCACCTAAAGAGGTTTGGGCATCCCTAATAACAAAGTCCCCTGAGGAAGCTCCATTAAAGGTCCATGATGTATCACCAGAAGGGAATGGATGTGTGGAACAAGTGGTTGAGTGATGAAGGCTTATGATTGTGAAAATAAGTGAAAGTAGGATGACATGATGGAGACTTAGGTTCAACAAGTATTCTTTTTGACTTAAAATTGTAGAACTTTTGTCCCCATTTATTTTGATATTAGGGGAGATCAACTCTTGTTCTTTTTTCTTCATATGATTTTTATCCTTGACTTTGATTTTTGCAGAGTCTAATAGCTTTTGATTTTGATTTGAACTAGACTTCTCATTATTTTTGACTTTTAGATTTTTCTTTTCAAAGCTTGATTTGTGATCCCCAATTAGTAAGGGCTTTTGTGAGTCCTGTTGATCCAAGTCTGGGAGAGGAGTGAAAATGGAATGAGTGGATGAAATGGTGAGGCTATAAGAGTTATCAAGAGGGCTGGCATTACGCTCAATAGATTCTTCGTTGGAACCACTCTTAGGACAATTGATATCAAGAGGTGCTTACACCACTAGAGGAGATTTGCATTTAGACTTAGTAGCCACAACACTAGGTGCTTCGTACCCAATTCCTTAGCATTGCAAATTGTTTATAGATTGTTCCTATCGACAAAATGTGTTAAGAGATAGTGGGAGTTGATCAACATGAAAGATATACTCACCACATCCCATGTCTTTAAACTTGAACTTTTCTTTGATCTCTTCTTGTTTTGATGTAGAAGCTTTCAAGGATTCTGGATCCACATATGCTGAAGATGGAATAGCCTCTCGATTGACTGGTATTGTTATTTCTAATCCAGGTCACAGATTGTTGCAATATATGAATGGATTTGGATCCTCTTTGACGGTCACTTCAACTCCATTATGTGGGAACTTGATACATCGATGATATGTAGATGGGACTGCACTCATCTCATGAATCCATGGGCGTCCTAGCAATATGTTGTATGTGAGATCAAGGTCTAGGACTTGACAAACCACATCCTTCATAACTGGCCCAACTCTGAGAGGTAAATCTATTGTGCCTTTGGATGAATTCTCTTCATCATCATATGCCTTGATGGTAATTTTGTTTGTAGCATTCACAACTTTGCCTGAATATCCCAATTGTATTAATGTGTTCAAAGTACATATATTGAGACCAGCTCCTCCATCTATCGGGACTCATTTTATTCGATATTTGTGTAGGAAGGCTTCAATGTGTAAAGGTGCATTATGTGGTTGGCTTACGGAGGCATTACCAATTTTTGTGAATGTAAGGGAGTGTGGAAGGGAAAGGTATCCCACCATGGCTTGAAACTGGTCCACGTTTAGATCAGTAGGGACAAAAGTGTCTCTCAAAATTTTGTCAAGAATGGCTTTATGTGTGGGGGATATGCATAAGAGCTCAAGGATGGAGATAAGTGCGGGTGTCTTCTCTAACTGTTCTACAAGGTCATACGCAGGTTTGGTTGATGAGGAAGAAGTGGTTTTAGTTGGAGAACCTTCCAAAGTGACCTTACCTTGATGAGTTGTGACATTACATTCAGAGGTAGGCTAGAAAGAAGATCCAATGCCTTTTAGGACAACCTTGGGTCTTTGGGTAGAATTTTTAGTTGTTTTATCCTTGATGATAATGGTAGAGACGTAATTGTCCATTGAAATGTGATTGACAATTGAATCATAGTTATAGGATGCTCTGGTATAGTTGGTCTTCTCATCCATGGCTTTAGCTTTTCCTTGTCATGTTTTGGGAATGGTTCTTTAAACATTTCATGTTCTTGATGGATGAATGCCCTTCAATCTCAATGTCACCTCTATCAATAAGGTCTTGTATGATGTTCTTCATTCGATGATGATTTCCTATCTTATGACCCTTTCTTTTATGAAATTCATAATACTCATCATCATTCCACCAATTTGGTCTGACTTTTGGCTCATATGGAGGTAGGTCTGGAATTGTTATTATTTTGTTTGCCACTAGCTTCTGAAAACTCACTCAAGTGGTTATCCCAATGGGGTGTACTTCCTTCGTGACTTTAAAGTTGTTTGAGTATTCACCTGATTGTTTGTAGATCGTGATCTGGAAAAAATGATTTTGGGTTGTACTGTATTGGCATCCACAACACCGTCATTGACTGTGTTCTTGTTTTTATTCCAAAATCTTGGCTTGTCTTTTCCTTTAAAGTCCTTTTTGTTTTCTTTGAATATTTTGATGATGCCTTGCTCAATTAGGACCTTCTCTGTTGCTAAGCCTTTTTCAATGACATCCTTGAAGGTGGAAAAACAAGCTTTTTTTAAGTCATAACCAATGTCTTTGTTGACATTATGGGTGAACATGTCTACCATTTGTTTTTGCGAAATTTCACCAGAGCATCTACTGGCTAGATTTCTCCATCTTTGTAAAAATGATGAAAAATACTCTCCATCCTTTTGCTTGGTGCTGCACAAATTAGTGACTGATATATCTGTCTCTATGTTGTATGAGAAATGTTGGATAAAAGCCTCTACTAAATCCCCCCATGACTTAATTCTAGGTGGGAGTTGGGAGAACCATTCCATAGCTTGATTACCTAAGCTTTGTGGGAATAATCTCATCAAATATGTCTCTTCTGCTGCTACCTCAATGCAAGCTGTGAAAAACTATCTTATATGTGCCTTAGCATCCCCTTTGCCTATGTACTTATCAAACTTAGGTGTCACAAAATGTTTAGGAAAAAGAGGCATTGGAATGCTTTTGTCAAATTGATAGGGACATATGTCTCTCATTGTGTAAGTTGGCTTCGGTGTATTTATGTCCTCCATTTTCTTTTGTAAGTCCTTAATTTGTTGCTCCAAATTGTTCTTAGGTGGAGATTGACTTCTTAGACCATATCCCATTCCTGAACCACCAGGTGGAGGAGGAGCATGTTGCATATATGGATGATATTGATCATACACATGTTCATATGGGGGAGGTCTATAATGATGCTGTGTATAAGGACCACTTGGTATAGAGTCATGAAGAGGAATGGAATATCTATTTTGTCCATGTATACCATACTCTACAGGCATGTCATGAGTTCGTTCTAGTGTGTTGTCCCCAAATTTGACACGGGGTTTCCTTGTGTCCAAATTTTGATCATGCCTTTGGATATCCAATTGCCTTGGTGGTTGGTCCTTAAGATTGGTATGTGATTGAGCATATTTTTCTACATAAAACCTCCATAATGGTCTGTGAAGGTGAGTATCATATGCATATTTTTCTGCATAAGACCTCCATAATGAGACCCAAAGGTGATAGACCTTGATGAGGGACCACTTAGCAAAATGTTGTTGTATGTAGTGTGTTGACAAAGTATGATGAGGACAAGCAAGTGAACTTTTGACTCAAGTTTAGACAAATGTGAATTTAATACAAGGTGTAAAGCAATGATGGACTTTGTGAGACCCAAAGGTAGGTTGAATGCTACATGAAAAACCTGGAGAAATAACCTAGGAAGCTCAAGAATTCTGAAACTGATTGCTCTTGTTTGCTGGACTGTAAAGTTTTTTAATTCTAATCACAGATGTGCCTGTATACTTCACAGACGCGATTTATTGACACAGACGTGGTTCTGTCAGACACATACGCATTTATGAGATTTTATAAATGCAATGTTTCTCAAGAGAACACAGACATATTTCTGCCCTTCACAGACGCGGTTATATAACATAGACGCGACTCTGTCAGACACAAACACATTTTTGAAAACTGGGTGCAATTTTTCCAATTTGTAAAGTTGTTTTATTGTGACCAAATCTAAATGTTTGACTATTTTTCATGACAAAAGGACACAATATTGATGAGGACTCAATGTTTGCCAGTGTTTAGACTCAAAATGACTCAAAGACAAGTGTTTTGTTTGATGTAAAAATGTTTTGCATACACTTGAAGACACAAAAGACACAATGTTTTGATGTTTGATCTTGAATGTTTGATTTGTTCAAAATAAGATAAACACAATTCTTATGGCTGGCCAGGACAATAGTTTTTGATCCCACATGGGGTTTCCCCCGAAGCTACGCTATTAAGAGCAGATACTTAGATGCTTGACCCCACTGGCTCCACCCTCGGCACTCACTTCTTGGGGCATCCAAGCATTAGTCCCCATGAAAACTCCTCGTGGTGAACTTTGTATCTCTACTAAGAACCGTATGTGTGCGGGTCGCTCCAGAGGTCTGACCTTCTGACCCAACAACTAGAAGGATTTTGGCTTCTAAAACAAAAAGGTGCTAGTAAGGGCATCCGCTCATGTGGCCATACATGCGGCACTTTCAGCTCTGTAAATATAGAAGGCTCCCAGCCAGTAGGGGTTACGCCCTACAAATGATCAAATAAATTTGATCAAACGAGTTTATGGAGAGACATAGTGTCAGTATGAACTAATCAACACACATTATCCATAGTTTTCACCATGTATACAGTTGTTTATAGTGGTTCAAAAGAGGTGGGTTTTCCTCGCTACCACTTGGGTCATTCTCTCCTCACTAGTAGTCCTAATGACCACATGGGGAGATAGGCCCTCTAAAGATTAAACAAAAAGAGCCTATTGCTCAAGACACAAAAGACATTGGTTCAATTTTAGTGCACAAATTGAAGTGTTTGCTAGTCTATGAAAACAAGGCACACAATAAAGATCAAAAACCCTTGCCAAGGTCCTGCAACAAAGATCTATTAGTAGTTTGGATTGTTTCAAATGATCACCCCTTCCTGCAAGCACACAAGTTAGGTAAATTTTAGATCCAAAAGACTTTGTGAAATAGGGGCCTTCGATAAAATGATTTTTGCTTTCAAGACAAGATGCACCAATTTCGTTAGCTAGATCTGAAAATGTTAGCTCAATATAAACCAGATCTGAAACCCAAATGACGAAAAACCGAATCAAAGAAACCAAAATGCAAAAATTGAACACAAATGCAGTTATTAGGAACATAGACACTATATAAATACGCAAACATGCCTAGATCTGATACAAACGTGGCTCCTGAACACAGACGTGGCCTGCGAACACAGACGTGTTTGGAGACCTCGCAGACGTGATTAGGGAACACAGACACGGCTCTGTAATCATCAAAAAAGTAAAACAAAGTCGAAGACACAAACACGATTCTAGACGTCACAAACGTGATAGAAAATCAAAAACGCGATCCGAAAGTGCGCAGATGCGAAAATGTCGAAATGTTGTCAAAAATGTCAGATCTGCAACTTCAAAAGCACAAAATAAACAACAAAAGATGTTAAATGCAAAAGGGACAAGAGTCCCACCGAGCATGCCAAAATGTATATGGTGAAAAGTGGAAACAACAATATTGAAAGACTAAATGAATTCAACCACAAAACCCTAGCCTAAAAGCAACAAAGATCCACCATAACATATGAAGATTACCTAAGACAATGCAAATCAAATGAAATCACAAAGATTATACCATCACATGTCCAATAGGGTTTGGATCTCCATTCTTCCTATCTCCATTGATCTTGCTTGATATATTTGCTCTCAGATTTTATGTGTGCACAAGAGCTCAACAAAGAACAAAAATGTGGTTGCAAGTAGGCTTGATCGCATATGCAAGTTCGGAAGCGTAATGTAGTTGAGAAGTCAATTGATCAGGGTTGATAATGAAGGAAGCATCTCCTTATATAGAAGACACTATATGAAATGGAGGGATAAGATTGAGAGGTGTAAAAGATAAATGGTCGGCTATGATTAGAGGGTAGGTAGAGGAAATAAGAAAATAATGAGAGGGTAGGTAGAGTAGGAATTAAGAGATGAATGACATGTGTCATGGGTAGAAAAGGTTAATGAATTAATTAAATAAATAAATATTTATTTAATTAATAGAGGAAGTGGGATCAATTAAATAAATAAATATTTATTTAATTAATAGAGGAAGTGGGATCAATTAAATAAATAAGATATTTATTTAATTTAGGAAAAGACAATTTAAGCAAATAAATATATTTATTTAAATGAGAAATAACGCTAGAAGAGGATAAATGAATTAATTAAATAAATAAAGATTTATTTAATTAATAGAAGAATTAGGCTAAAATAATTAAATAAATAAAAATATTTATTTAATTAGACTGGACAATTTTAGGTGTCTGCACATAGTATCAGAAAAGGGCATCGAGGTGGATCCAACAAAGGTTCAAGCTATCATGGAAATGCCACCTCCTAAAAATATCAGCCAATTGAGATCTCTATAGGGACATATATAATCTATCGAATGATTCATTTCTTAGTTAGCAGATAAATGTCTTCCATTCAACCATATGCTTCATAAGAATGTACATTTTAGATGGGAAGGTAAATGTATAGATTCTTTCCACCAGCTCAAACAATATCTAATGAATCTACCAGTTTTGGTACCACCAATAGCAGGAAATCCAATCATTCTCTATATATCAGCAATAGAAGTGTTACTGGGGGCACTACTGGCGCAAGAAGATCTAGCCAAAAAAGAAAGGGCTACCTACAACATCAACAAGACTTTGAATGGATATGAACTCAACTATACATTCATTGAAAAGGATTGTTTGGTAGTGGTGTTTGCCTCTCAAAAGTTTCGCCACTACATGCTAGCCCATACAATCAAGCTAGTAGCAAAGATTGACCCACTAAAATATCTACTTAGCAAAGTCGCTCTCACAGGGAGGTTAGCTAAATGGGTTATGATCCTAAGTGAGTTAGACATTCAATACACAGAGCAATGGGCCATCAAAGGACAAGCAATTGCAGATCAACTGGCAGAAGCACCTTTACCAGACAAAAGTCCACTACAAGTGGAATTTCTAGATATAGATGTGCTCACTATCACACCCAAGCAATGGACCCTATACTTTGATGGATCCTATAGCCAACATGGATCAAGTGATGACATCTTGTTCGTCACTCTAGAGGAACACATACTTCCAAGATCCTACAAATTGATGTTCTCCTGCACCAATAACAATGCTGAGTATGAAGCCCTAGTGACTGGTATCAAAATAGCAGTGGAATGGAGAATCACATAATTGAAAGTCTATGGAGATTCTCAATTAGTCATCAATCAAGTCAACAATGATTATCAAATAAAGGATGATAAGTTGATGCCATACAAACGCATGGTGGATGATTTCAAGAAGTATTTTGTGAACATCACCTTCGAGAAGATTCCAAGGTTGGATAACAGAGGTGCTGATGAATGGCCACTATCACCTCGCTCCTACAACTTCCAAATAAATGAAATTGATATGAATTCTTGGTGGAGCAATTATTTTCCCTGACCTATGATAATTCAGAATCCCAAGTTATCTGTGCCCTGACCGGTTTTGATTCCCCTCTATATGAGAAAATCCATGACTATATCAAAGATAATACCCTCCCACCTGACTTATCTCACAACCAAAAAAGAAGCTTTATCCGACAAGTAGCTCACTACACTTTAATCGCTGACACACTTTATCATCGAGGTCTTGATGGTACTCTTCTTCAATGCCTCAATTGTAATGAATCTGACTCCACCTTACATGAGCTTCATGAAGGTATTTGTGGTACGTATTCAAGTGGTCCTACTCTTGCTAAGAAACTCCTAAGGATGGGATATTACCAACCAACAATGGAGAGAGAGTCCTATCAATTTTTTAGGAAATGTCCTAAGTGCCAAATTCATGGCAACCTCATACATGCACCTGTGGAAGAGTCATAACCATTCACCACATCATGGCCTTCTCTCAATGGGGACTTGATCTGGTGGGAAAAATCCATCTGTCCTTGTCAAATGGGACAAGTTCATCATCATGGCCACTGAGTACCTCACCAAATGGATTGAAGCAGTTCCATTGACTACAGTGACTGGAAAACAAATTACTTCCTTCATTTTTAATTACCTCATCTATTGATACGATATCCCTAGCTCCATTATCATAGATAATGGAAGACCTTTTAAAAATCAAGATGTCTAAGAGCTTTTTGATCGATTCCATATCTAACATCACTTTTCAACACCTTATTATCCGCAAGGGAATGGTCAAGCAGAGGCCTCAAACAAAACATTTCTAAAAATCCTCAAGGAAATCGTGAATGATGTTGGCAAAGATTGGCATGTGCAACTCAATCCTGCAGTTTGGGCCTATAGAACAAGTATCCACACACCTACATGAGCTACACCATATTCATTGGTGTATGCATTAGAAGCTATTCTACCTATTGAGGTAGAGATTCCATCACTCTGAGTATCCTTGAAAGGCCTCATTCCAAATGAGGAATATGAGTCAATAGGTTACAAGAGCTAGAGTTGCTTGATGAACATCCCCAACATGCCTTCGATCATAAGGTCATCCCAAGGGTTTTCAAAATCAGTGATTTGGTTCTAAAAGAAAATCCCAGAAATCAGCAAACTTGAGAAAAGAAGGGGAAATTTGAACCTAATTGGTTGGGAGCATTTGTTATCATATTAACCTACATATTAGGAGCATATTAGTTGTCAAATTCAGAAGGGGAAGTTCTCGACGAACCAACCAACAACATCCATCTGAAGAAGTTCTACACTTGAGTCATCCAATGCACAGATCAAGAAAAAAAGCTAAAAAAATGGAAAAAAAGTATAAAAAATCATCACTATGGTAAAAACCTAGCAAACAGGAACCTTGTGACACAAAAAAAATAAAAAAATCAGAAAAATGCAAAAAAAAATGAAAAACAAATCAAAAGTGCAATAAAAACAAGTGGTGAAAAATTGTCAACATGTGCTATTCAGTACTCACATCATATCTTTAATCCATCTAATCTAAGCCCATAGCCATCACAAAACACTTATACATGCAACATTATCTCGGACATACTTAGCATAGTTACTATCCTTGATTATCTAAGCAGTTATCCGTATCATATCCCACCATGGCTTGGTGATCAATGTATATATCCACATCAACAAGTGTCCATAGATGGGGGCAGAATTCATCTCGCTTTAGCATTCAGGCAACAAACAAGGATCACAACATACTAAGGAAACCAATGTCAAAACTACTCATCAGATTGGAAAACAGGATCATTGTTCAAACTACAACTGCAACATGCACAAGATGGGTGCTATATTCTGAATTATAATTTGTTTACATTCGGCATGAATTTTTGTCTATTTGTATCTTGATTTCTGAACCATTATATTTCCTGAGCTACTCAATGATGCATTGCGCTAGAGAAGCAATGAAAGAATCTGATATTTTCTTTGGTTTTTTGTTTGTGAGGCGATCATTCATATGGTGCAAATTTGTCTCGAGACATGATTGGAAACATATCATTGAAGATATTTTCTATTTTTCACATAAAAAATGGTTAACTCTTCTTTATTTTATGCAAGTAACACTCAGGTCGTCTTGGTTCAATTATACCTCGATGCTTGTGTCATCTTGCAATATAAAAAATCATGTAAGTTATAATTAGGTCATCGTGGTTTAATTATACCATGACGCTTTTATTAACTTTCAACATATCAAAAGCTCAATGATGACAAAAAGAGCACAAACAAAGTGACTAATATTAATAACAACTTTTGACAAGATTACAATGATCATTTAGTGGCATTTCATACAATTAAGTTGCATTCATTCATTTAATTGCATTTTCAAGATACATCTCATGTCATTATCATTATCATTTACATCTCATTTTTAAGATACATCTCACATCATACATCTCATTTTCAAGATCCATCTTATCATCATCATCTAGTCACATTCATCATTGCATCCCTCGCATGCATATCTATTGCATCATCATGGAATCTTTCTTCACTTTCATATCTTCATCATTCATCCAACTCTCATCTATCATGTCTTATACAAGATGTATCTTTCCTGAAACCAGATGTTTTGATCAATTCTTATACAAGATATATCATTCCCGAAACCAGACGTTTTGATCATCTTTGTCTTATATAGGAGGTGTCATTCCTAAAACTAGACTTGATCCCAACCTTATCAATTCTATCAATCCATTTCATCCAATCTATTCTATCATGTCTTATACAGGATATCTCTTTTCTGAAACTAGACATTTTGATCAAGTCTTATACAGGATATATCGTTCTTGAAACTAGACATTTTGATCATCTTTATCTTATACAAGAGGTGTCATTCCTGAAACCAGACTTAATCTCAATCTGATCAATCTTATCAATCCAATAATTCTAATCAATCTTATCAAAACCCATGTAGGTCATCAACTATCCACTCTTCTATCTTTCAAATGGCTTTCTTCTTCTTTCAAGAGATCATTCATGCCTACGTGGAGGATGGGTGGTGGGGTATACTCAACTGAGTCCTACTCAGCCCTCCATATACTCATCGACTACACTTAGCCCCCCATTTCCACTGTCCAAAATAGCTGGAGCGGGAGGGGGGCTAAGAAGTCTTTCAATGGAGCAAGGTAGGGCCAAAAGGCTTTTTTTCTTTTTAATTTTTTAAAAAATGTTTTAATAATTTATATGTATAAATTTTTATTTTTTAATTATTTTAATAATAATATATGTATATATATTGTTTTAATTTTTTAAAATTAAGGTTGGAGGGATTTCAAAAGCATCTTTCAACAATAGTAAATACAATCAATGATTTTAAATGGCTCAATAAATGTATCCTCAAATGGAAAATACAACCAAAAAAGCATATTTGATCTATAACTCCCCGACAGCTCACAGATCCTCGAGTACAATGCTTCATTTTGGAGTCAACCAAATCATGTAAGCCTCATCCTTTATGACAACATTCTCCATTTTCTTTTCTAGTAGCCAAAATTGAGAATATATCTTTTGTGGGTCCAAAGTTAAATATAAACACAACTATAGTGAGATCCATCTTCCTTATGAATGCATTTACCACAGATATAAGAGAATATAATTTACAAACAATCTCTCTAATTACATTCAGACATCAATGTATACCTTCCGAGAGTTTTGCAGATACATAACATATGTACATAAAGATTTGTATAGTCAATGGTGCCTTAATCCTAACAAAATTATTTCAAGAACCTTAAGTACTTTGTTGGTTTGAAATGGTGGTTTGTTTAGGAGATCTTTTAGTTTCATGGAGTACCAAAGAATATCATATTTAATAAAGGTAAGTTTGATAAGATCATATTTGAGTCACCTGGATAATGTCAAGGTTTTGGAAAACCTTACATAGAATTGGGAAGTAAATTGGACTATAGATCAACCCATCACCTTAAGATTGATCAACAAAAAGAAAAACAATATATAAAGATATTTCTATAGTGAATGTCAAATCCATGTTCCAATTTTACATGTAAATGGCTGTGGTTAGAGGATATCGGGTCACTAGATGTGAGGTTCCTATTGTCCCACCATTCATACATCCTAGATGGTTGGTGACACATCATAGGTGGCCGCAGAAGGATGAGCTGCCATAGTATTTCTGCAAACAATTGTATGAAAAATTTCATCTAGGATATGATGTTGATTACACAGACTTTCTACAATGTGTTGGGCAGGGTAGGGGCAGATTTGCAATTAGATTTAGACACCATGATACACAGCCCCCTAGTAAGAGGGAAATGGTGGGTCAAAACCTTTCGGTTTTTCCAAAAGGTTTGGATTTGGTCACAGATGGTGCTAGTGATATAGCAACTAAGGAGGCATGCGTTGGAATGTATTCTAGCATTTCCAACATTGCTACTTAGGTTGATGAGATGAATTTTGATTGCATGGGGAGATATATGTTGCATTCTTGTACTACCCCTATTGTTGATGAGATAGATCCATTTTATGACCCATATATTCGTTATGAGCTACCGTTGCCTGCAGAGATTGCACAATTATCGAAGGATTGTCTATGCCAGATGAGATCCTATTTAGTGAGTGATCTTGTGGATTCTTATCAGGATCTCTCTACATTACATGGGATCACTCCTCAACAACTGTTTGAGTTCATTGGATGAGTACTTCAGAGATCCTCGACTAGTTCCAGCCATGGTGGAGGAGATTCAGAGCTTGGTAGTTCCAAGCAGGAGGATATTTCGATACCTGGACTACAACTCCTGAGACTACAGTTCATCCTACACCACAAACTTCAAGTGTTTCACGATGAGGCTTTTCATCTCTTCTTATGGATGACTTTATTGATCCAGATGTTGTTTCATTACACTCTTCGGAGATATCTGGCATCGGGCATGCATTCGAGGAGAGGAATAAGGTAAGAAACTAAATTTTGATTTTAACTTAGTTGTATATATAATATTTCTATGTATTTACTACCAATGACATATTTTTTTAATTTTAGATATATATTACAAGAGATTATGATGGCTATGAGATATGGAGATTTGCAGGCACCTAGTGATCCCATTCATTAGGATACATAGGTAAATTTAAATTTAAATTGACGTGTCTTCATATTCATCAGGATACACAAGTAAATTTAAATTTAAATTGACGTGTCTTCCTATTCACCAGGATACACAGGTAAATTTAAATTTAAATTGACGTGTCTTGTTTTTTTCCTATTCATTAGGATCCACTATATATATGATTTTTTTAAAATTGAAATTGTGTACACAATGTAGGCCCCTGGAGCAGGTGACGGATCAGATCATGGATCGAGACAGGGCACGCCATAGCTCATTATTGTTATATACATGCTTGCTTCTTTTATTATGTATATCTGATATTTCTATTATACATGTTGTGGACATTTCTATTATATATGTTGTGAACATTATATTTCTATTATGCACTTGATTTCTATTATACATGTTGTGGACATTTAGATATTATACACGAGTTGTGGACATTGCATTTTTAGCCTTATTTTAGACATTATACTTGGACATTTCATACATGTTACATGTTTATCTAGACATTTCATGTGTTACATGTTTATAGACATTTCATGTGTTGTACATGTTTATTTTATGTGTTACAATGTGCTGTCTCTTTGAATTAGGTGCACACTCACTCTCCTAATTCATCAACACCTTTCTCTTATAATTTATTATTTAGTTCATAATTTAGTCAAAAAAAGATGTCTTAAGGGGATGTCTAAGGGGATCATAATACACGCTCAATTAGCATTCAATTTCTTTGAACTCATTATTATTGAATTTGTATACTTAGTTGTGTTACATGTTTATAGAAATTTCATAATTCTGAGTTACATGTTATTTTATGTGTTGCAATGTTCAAATTTCATGTGTTACATTTCAGTTAGATTGATATGCAAATCATTTCTACATGTTTCATTATTAAAATTAACTAAGAAGAAAATTTTATGCATTTATGTTTGAGTAAAGGACAAATCATGGGGATTCAATGTGTTAAGTTTGTGTGCTTGCAACTTAACCTCAAGAACCATGGGACCTAATTTATAGGTTTATGGTTCATTTTAGTAGGTTGTGGAAATATTATTAACAATATTACATGTTGTGTTTGTTGTAACACTTACTTTAATGGTTATGACCACAAGTTGTATTGGATGCTTTCTTTTCTTCACAACTTATACTGAACTAAGAGCTAAGTTTGATACTAATCTAGAGTTTAACATTATTTAAGACTAAATCCTAGGACTATACCTAACTTTTCTTATGAGGATGTCTTAAGGGGATGTTTGAAGAGGACGTCTTAAGGGGATGTCAATGAAATGCCAATTGGTGCAGGAGCACCTGAGCACCTGAATGCTCAAATCCTAGCAGGTATAACATTTTATTAGAAATTAAGCATGTGTGTTTATTTTATGCTTCTAGTAGGTTTAATAGGTTTGTTTTTTAGTTTAATAAGGCTTGGAACTCATTTGTGTTTAAGAGTTTCCAAGATTTTTGTTTTTTTGCTCGGCAGGCTAAAAATTGTCAATTTTGGGTCCAAATGAGCATTTTTGAATTTTTGATGTTGGAAAGCCTTGAAAGGCATTGGAGCATGTTTATTTAGTGTTTATAGATGATTTTGAGTCATTGGTTTGAGTGCCAAGTCACCGGAAGTCAAAATGCAATTTTTGAGCAACAAAAGTTGTCAAAAAGTTGTCAAAAGTTGTCAAAAAGTGGTTTTTGGTGGTTTTGGTTAGTTCCAGCCTGTACCTATCCATACAAGGGCTTCAACAAGTTGGCACATGTATATAAACCATGTTCCAATCATTGTATGGGTTGTTCATTTTGGAAAATTAAGAGAAATACTTATTTTGCTCTCATTTTTGTGAGTTTTTAACTAATTTTCTGCACTTTTTAGAGTATAGTCCGTACCATGGCTCCATGAGTCCGTACTGAACCTGTTTTTGATTTATTTGATCTCCTTTGATGTTTTAGTAGTGATCTCTGATCTTTTCTTGGGGTTTGGAACAAGTTTTGTTTGAAGTGCTCTTGAGAAAAGCATTGTTTTGTGGTTCCAATGGAAGATCATTCATGGTCCAATTGATTTCTTCAAAGTCTCTTCATCCATGGCTTTGAGGAAGTTTGTTGGACCCTCTGTACATACTGTACCATGCATCTATTTCCCTTTCTAGCAATGCACAAGTGTTTATAAGCCTATGGCAAGTGTGTGAAGTGAGCAACTTGGCTTGGGTATTCTTAAATTTGTTTGAATGGTACTTTGCTGTTCATAGCACTGTACTTTGAAGTGTTGAAGAAGAATCAAGTTGATAAGAGTCTTCATTGTACTTTACCATCCTTGTCTCTCTCATGACTTGGTTGGTAGCAAGAAGCAAAGGTGTAATCAGAAGGTAAAAATAGTGAGTCACTGTTTCATTGGATAAAACCTCATTGCCAACCTCCCAAATGGTTAGTGTGAAATGAGGGATTCCTCTTTTATGCAAAATGGAAATGTGTTTGAAAATAGTTTCAATGTGAAGAAGACAGATTACACATTTTGATTGTAAAGGACCTAAATAAGGATCCTAAAAAAATAGTGTATTCTTTGTCACAGTCACATAATGTTTTTATGATTTGTGTCATCCTTTAAGTACTCAACTCATTAAGATATTTGAAGAGGTTATGTGCACTACTCTATCATGCCATTTATACCTTCTTGCAGGCCAGGGACAGCATGAAGAAACAGGTCAAAACAGAGAGATTAAAATTGTCACAGTTTCTAAGACTGTGAAAGTGCAGTAAGGCGGATAAGAGACCAACAGTCATAAAAAGACCCTTTCATACTTGCTTGCAGGTTACTCCAACTATTTTCAAGGCATTATTGCATTCATATGTGATATAATTTCATTGTACTTACTTTATTAAAGTTAAACAAAGCTTACAAAACCTTGAAAACATCGCTGTCCCTGTTTTTGGACTGTTATTTCTGAGAAAATGCAGCAGTATGATAACTATTTGATAAAATGTCAATATTAGAAGATGAGGTTTAAGTCCTTGGAAGTTTTTGGTATATGTGGAAGCAAGGTTTGAAGCATTTAAATTGGTCTATCATCATGAGGAAGACTTGTAAATTGCAAACCCTCACTAGAAGCCTCAAAAACCCTTGAAAAGTGCCTATTTTGTGGGACAGCACTAAAACAGTCCGTACAGTACTTTCCATAGCAAAAATCCTTGAGCTTTCAACATCAAATGACCACATCTCCAAGGGTTTGTCATGAAGTTTAGCAGGTTGAACAGGGTGAACAAATTTCATTAAAAAGTAGGGCTAATTCTAGTAGCCTTTTTGGAGCAAATTTGACCAATTCATGAAATCGGTAAGGAAGGGGAAGCAATTGGTTGTTTCAAATCATCAAAATTGATGAGTAGAGACCTGAGACACCCTACTACAATATCCAAAGCATTGTACTGAGCCATTTGATCAAATTGACCTTTTGCACCTAGAAAGTTGCTTTGAGTAACCTTACGTTCTTTGCATCCAATTTGGATATCTTCACTATTGAAGGGTAAAGGATAGTCATCATACTTTGCAGACCTGTTTAGATGCTCATTCAACACATTAATATGATTGAAATCCTTAAAGGTGAAAACAAGGTTAGGTAAACCATGGTTCTCCAACAGTTGCCCATTCCTGGAAGAGAGGAGATTCAACCAGTTGGACAACCAAACTTGTTCATTTTTGGTGACACACAAGAGGACCTCATTTTAGACTTGAATTCCTTAGCATGGAAGGTTAGGAGGAGTGATGTCCAATACAATAGGGTGCAAACAGTGTTGAATAGAGAGGAGGAGATAGGAGAAAGGTTTGGAAGAATCCCATTTGTGCCTAGGAATTGATTGCACATTGAGAACAAAGCCCACCAACCTCAGAAGAAGGCTAACCTTCTATCATACCTCCTCATCACCAATGAAAAATAAATTATGTATTTTCTAAATCAAGTAATATAAATAATCACTAATAAATATGGATAATGCAATTGTGACTAGTGCCTTGTTCTTAATCAAGAAAAAGTCTTGAGTTTAAAACTACAAAAATATGTACATAATTTCTTAATCAAACAATATAAATAATTACTAATAATCTAATTCAAGCAATATAAATAATCATTAATAATCTAATGTAACAAAGAAAGGAATTTACATGTGTGTGAACTCATGAAAAATCAAATAACAATGTATATATAATTTAGCATACTTAGTTCATAAGGGGATCTAAAATTAGGACCTATTAGGATGTCTTAAGGGGATGTCCAAAGAGGATGTCTTAAGGGGATGGCCAAAGAGGATGTCCAAAGAGGATGTCTTAAGGGGATGGCCAAAGAGGATGTCTTAAGGCGATGTATAACATAAAAGAATACATTTAAAAGATTTTCAACCAAGCATGCATATGTAACAATTTATATAATTTAGCATACTTAACATAAGGGGATCTAAAGTTAGGACCTATTAGGATGTCTTAAGGGGATGTCCAAAGTGCATGTCTAAAGGGTATGTGTAACATGTAAAACTATGTATGTATGTATGTAATTGAATAATACATAAAATCATAAATATAAAAGCATTTCAACCTTGAGCATGCATAACAAAATATGAAAACCATTGTTCACCATGTCAAAAAAAACAAACTAGACATGATCCAATATTGAAAAATCATCTATAAGTTTTAATATGGTCCCAAAGTATATATATCCAGTCCTAGTTCAAATTAAACATGAGTTCAGACTCTAGTTCAAATATAAAAGGATGAGCTACAAAAACAAGTTAGATAGTCTAAGTTAGCTCCTAATACATATAGTTTGGATCCTCTCTATCTTTTATTATCTCAGAAAAAAAGTCACGTTCTTCAAAAGGTAGCCTCCACTTTTAGTTGTCACGTCCTTTTTTTGACAATGTCTCAAGTTGCAGCTTTGTCGCTAAAACCAAGTGACTGTAATGTAGAACTATTTTTCTAGGCATGTATTCAATAAATTGAACACCATTTTTGTCTATCTTAATTTGTTGATAATAGGTGCCTTCTATAACAACTGAACTAGTTGGATATGATTGTCCATCACCGTCTACAGTTACTTCTGGCAATTTGAATTTTGCTTTTGTGCATCTTAGTAGAAAATAATCTACACCTTCCACATTGTTAGGATCCACAACCACAACAAACATATCACCTACATGTATGTGCATCCAGATGACACCATATAAATTTAAAACAAAAGTAAGATGTAGATAAAATTTGAACATGTCACTACATGATCTAAATTAAAACTAAATAAAAGAACATGTATGCACACACACACCTGTAACGACAAAATCAGAAACACGTTCATAATTAGTTGAATATATAGGATCATGAATGTCTGTCATTTTCATCATCTTCATATCCCATTGTGAGACATATCCATTTGCAATATTCTCGCTTTGACTCATTGTATTGTCCTCAACACAATCAACACAATAGCATGATTTTTCTCTTACTTGAAGCAATGGAGGCTTTTGGTGTCCTATAGTCATCACTTGATGTAAACTTCTAATACCAACAATTGTTTGACAATTGCAAGGATTAGATCGATCAATACCTATTACATATATGAAATGAAATTTGCACATTTTAAGATCAACAACTTTAGGATAAAAGTGAAATGCAGAGCTGATGAAATTTTTTAAGAATTCTTGAGAACAAAAATATTTTACTTTTCACTTCCCAAAAATAACGTTTGTTGTATGGCATGTCCTGACTAGCAAAATGACTTTGATACCATTCAACAATTTTGTTTGAATTCTCTATGCTATTACCTACATAAAAGAACTTATAGATGTTGTTATGTGCACTTATTTTTAAATGAAATTATATTAAGAAATAGATAAAAACAAATTGAAAACAAAATTAACAGTACCTGCAAGTTCATGTTGGCGAAGTGCACACTTCACACATGCTCTTGCTCCATCGTGCTCTCCTTTTTTATGTCCACTTTCAAAGAAGTTCCACATAAACTTAACATTGTGTCTAGCATGTCACATGGATAGCCAATTAAAAGCTTTTGCAGATCTAAATTGTCCTGCTCCATAAAGTTGTATGTCATGTACATGTACAATTGAACATTTAAAATAAAATTTATCAAATTGAAATCAAATACAAATTTACATATAAATGAAAATGAATTAAAACTTATGTACTCACTTGCACAACCATCTGACCAAATCCAGTGTTGTGAAACATTTATCCCATGATTTGCAAGATCTTCAAAAAACATTGCAAAACAATGAGCTACATAGCTCCTATCATGAACCTTATCATCGCTGATATAGAAATGAACTTCCTTGACGATAATGCGTTCATTTGGATCAGTATTGCTCTACCCCATCCACATCAAATTGTGCATGTCTATAGGTCACTTTCACAAATATTGCAACTTGATCAGAATGATAATATTGAGCTTGAGTCTGCGATTGAGGGGCAAATGTATAGTTCTCAGAGAAATCTACAATTGAAAGAATACAACCAGGTGGAAAACAATTTTTGGAATCATGAAATTGTTTAGCTTGCCATTGTGCACCATGACAATGTTGTATATGTGGATAAATCATAGTACAAAATCTGTTCATAAATTCAAGGTAGGGCAATTCACTCTCATTCAATGCATTTTGTTTGGATTCATCTACTGTCTTAGGTCGATATGTCTCATATTGAAATCTCTTCCACAAAACTGGCATTGAAACATCAATATTCTCAATTTGTAATGGAAATTTTTGCAAATCTCCATAATCAATGCATGTACTTTTTATACACTATACATTGAAGTCATCTAAATCTTCTAATTTATCACATAAAATTGATTTCACAAATTGTGTCGTACTTCTAGGGATGAACATATCTAGATTAAGTACTGCAATAACTTTTTTATATGACTCTAAGTATAGATGAAACTCAACATGATTTCGACAACAAGTTTCACGTACCTTATTTATGCATACAAAGCAAGGGCGCAACCTCTCAAACATTCTCTGACATATTTTCGCATCTAAAAATCCTTGAATGCTTCAAATAGTTCACTTTGAGTTATATCTGCAAAATGTTTAAGATGTGAACTATTCATGTTGGTCTCTTCATCTTCCATCTATATAGTGTCCCTTCTATTGAAAGAAACACGAGAGTGGTTGATCCCATATTCAATGACCAATCTTCTTACATCTTCATAAATTATGTCTTTTCGAGGAAGTCTACAAATATTTACCCAATTCATTTCAATGTTTTCATCTAACATATTTCTCCTCCTAATATATCTTTGAATAGTTTTTCTAGATATATACAGTAATTCAGAAATTGTTGTAACTTGTCTTTTATGTGACAACCTCTTACTAGAAATCATAGTCATCAACGCTCTATGTGCAACATTTGAATCAACTCCTTGACTTGTGGTATCAATAAGGTTCAATGCATTTTGCAAATTTTCAACTATTGTTTCTTTTACATGACCTCCTGAGCTTTTCCTATTATCGACACCCAACAACTCCAAAACATGAGTCATTTCTCTTTTCCTGAATAACTTTACAAATAGTTGTACTCTCCCGACCATTTTTTTTTATAAAAATATTCCTCCCACATGTTTTTGCAATGCAATTTAATTGTGCTCAGGTACCATGTGTTCAGATGAAATTTGACTTAAAAGAGAATCCTTATTCATCTCCATCAAATTTCTCATGACAAAAGAAAAATTTGTACCTTGACTAGTACCAATTTCTTTCGCTACTTCAGTTGCATCATCTTCAACATCAACAGGATCTTCTTCAACATCAACAGGTTGCTCTTGATTACGTTTTGTATGACATTTCATTGATTCATCCCTTATACGATCATTTTTTTTTTCTCTATTTCTTTTATTCCACATTACACAAAGTATTGGAATTTGCTTTCCTAAAATCACAAGTGAATACTCCTTAATAAAAAAGTCAACTCTTTTGGAAAAAATCACCTCCTTCCTTGAAAAAAATCAACTTCCTAGAATTTTTTTTGAAGATTTCATGAATTCTTTTTTGTTTTTTGTTTTAAAAAAATAAAAAATCACCTCATTAATATATGAGGGAAAGGGTGGGTAAGTGAGCGGTTGCTTCCCCATGCGATCGCTCGCAGAGGGTCTCGCCGCTTGGGGGACTCAATCGAGTGAGCCTGCCTATGTGGCATCCCACATAGCAGCCTACTCAGCAAAACCCCCACAATTTGTAGAACTTTCAAGTTCTACTAAGAATTAGACCATCAATTAAAAAAACAAAGAAAGTGAAGAATGCTGATATATAATTTTTATAGAATTTAAATTAGAATTAGTATATTAAAATTACAAAATACTATAGGTAGGTATATTAACATTCGAGAAGACTCTGATTTAGAAAAAAAAAAAAAAAATATTAAATAATATTAGAAAATTTTAAAAATTATATATAACACTAGAGGAGAGAGTCCTCTTCAAGAATATATAATTTTTTTTGGGATTGCTATAGTTTTGATAGGGAAAATTTGGTGGGAGATGAAAATTGTCGATTTCGGGAAACTTCAAATTTGGATTGTTATAATGGTGAAAATATACATCGAAATCAGATTTATTTATTTTTCTACACTGGCTATGGATGTCATCTAGAACATATTTCAAAATCAGAGGAAAACAAGATTATTTACATATAATTTTGTGGTGGGAGGTGAAACCCTGATTTGTAGTATTTTTCAATAATTGAAATTTTTTTAATAATTAAAAAACACATCAATTCTTGGTCCGATTTTTTTTCTTAATAATAGACATAAACTTCATCCAGTTTTACACATTTCATCAATTTACATCATCTTCAAATACCAAATAGAAATATCACTTTTATGCCATTGAAGTTGAACTGTTTAGTTGTTGTTAGCCTTTTCCTTTATAAAAGTGAGACACAAGTTTGTAATTTTACCCCTTCATATCTGGGGCTTCATATCGACAAGGGGCATTATCATATCGAATCTTCATATCAGTCTCATATCAGCTTCATATCAACCAATCAATTCCATATAAGGGTATCATATCAAAATGCTATCAGTCTTATATCAACTTCATATCGACCAATCAATTCCATATCAGCGTATCATATCAAAATGCTATCAGTCTCATATCAATTTCACATCGACCGATCAATTCCATATCAGCATATCATATTGAAATGCTATCATCTTCATATCGATAAAATCATATCAACGTATCATATCAAAAACAATTTTCATCCAGGGAATCATATCGACGACTTTGGCAACATCACCATATCGAAATTTTTTGGTAGCATATCCAACAATTTTCTTTGAATCAACATGTGCATACACGTCACTTCAAAGAGGGGCAAAATGTAGACGTATAAATTTGACCACTTTCTTAAATAATTATTTAATATTTATTTTAGCCCCATCCCTCATATTAATTAAATCCTATTTAATTAATTTCTTCATTTTCATCTATTTGATTAAGTGAATTACTCAATTTATTTAATTAAATTCACCTAAACCTTTTCTAGCCTTTAATCAAATAAATCATTTTATTTAATTAATTCCCCTTTCTTCCTTTTAATTAAATCCCCCCACTTGTATTTATGCAAGTTGCATATATTTTAGTTGAAATAAAATATTTTATTTTACTTAAATTTTTTTTTCTCCCACTTGCCTCCTAATCATTCTTCTAGAACCCATCTAATCCTAATCAATTAGCTTTAATCCCTCTAATCATGTCATTTCCCTAAATTTGAGGAGGCCACTTCTCAAATTTGAAAGAAAGTCTTCTAAATGCATTAAAGATTTTATTTCTTCAACAAGCTAATTTGTTGAGTTCCCCCAAATTTGGAAGGATTCTTACAAATTTGTCCCCAAAGTCTTCCAAACCATTAATGGTTAATTCAATCTCCCCTCATGGGTAGAAATTTTCTCTCTAACTTAACCCTCATCTAACCCAAGGGTCTCATCAAGCACTCATGACTTTGACCCTAGTTATCCTATTAACCCTTGCACAAGAGTTTTCCCCTTGGGTAAAAGCTTTATCCAATGGGTGACCCTAACCTAACCATAACCTTACCTTCTAAGGTAACTTCATGTTTCCTCAGGCATTTAATGCCTCTTGCATCTCCTCTCAAGCCACCTCTTGTTGACAATTGTCACTATTTCATTGGTGAAAATTGTAAACATGGATTTAATAACTTTCAATCCTAGCCATTGTTAAGATTATTCAATCTTAACCCTCCATTGCCCTATTTTCCCTATAAATAGAGCTCTCATTTCTCATTCTCCATATCCAAGTTTCAAGCATCTACATTATATTCTAAATTGTATTAAGCATTTTAGCCTCTCTTTGTTAGAATATCATCATAGCATTTAGAAGCATTTTCATATCAATAGTATATTCATGCTAGTATATCATGTTAGGATAATTTAGCAATATCTTTATCATATCACTATCTTCATCTTAGCTTAATCATTATAACTTTTAACATATCATATAGATCTTAGAATGCATTCATGCATATAGATCACAATATCACTCGTTCTTGGAGTTGTCATTCCTAAGTCATTTGCTCAATGATCTGAGAGCAAAACATTGACTTTAGGGATCCTGTGAGATAGAGAACAATGGGACACCCCTTGGGAAGTTAAACTAGTTTAAATTAGTTCATACTTGCACTAAGAGTCTCATTGGTATGTAGCTCATTTGATTTCAATTTATTCGTTTTGATCACCACATTTTCCCGCATACAGTTGTCTCATTGGTTTGCAATCTTCTCTTATATAAATCCTATGTGTACACAAGTTAGGATCCAAACCCTTCATGTCATGGTAACCCCATGCAAATACTTGCTTGTAAGATTTAAGCAATTCTACCAAAGACACATTCTGATCTTGAGTGAGATTACTATTAATATTCAAACACTTTCTTGGTGATACTTATATTTGTTTAGTCAATTCAATCATAGATGCTGTAATGCCCCGCCAGAAACCCTAAAGGAAATACCACACTACAAGGCAACTAAAGGGTACAACAAATTTTTTTTAAAAGATTAAGTGCATTCATTATAACACTGCACGTATAATAACACAAGCAGAGGTCTAACAATGACATCCTAAAGGGTTACCAATGAAGATTACTTCGAATTAAAACTACATCACAATGTTAATCCAATTATCCATCTAAATTAGGGAAAATCAATTACGATTAATTAACTCAAACTCATAAACTGAATTCCAAATAGATAGTATTAAAGAGTTACAATATATTTACTTCCAATGATTCATTTACATATAAGAAGAAAGATAACTGAAATAACATACATTCCATTGAATTTTAAATTACAACATTCCATAAATTACATGGCTTCAATGTAACAAATAAAGTACATAGGTTACAATGCCAAGGTTACAAAGTTTAATAATACAATGACCACATGGTCACAACTGTACAATAATCTTGAACATGAGCTGGAACAAAAGTTATGAATCAAGAACCACCAACGAAGCTGATCCTCGCGAGAAGGTAAGAACAAAGATATCCGATGGGAAGTGGCACTACCACCCGACCATGTGATCTCATAATGGAACCACCCCACCGTACTAGGAGATAGCAGAAGACCCTCAAGCAAGCAATAAGACAAGTACAATAGTACAAATGACTCCGCAGAACTCAAGTGACTCAACTCACAAAACACTAGTGACCCTAAAGAGAGAGTGTCATCACATGGCTTAAGATGGTTACTCTAGGTAGGTCTCCATAGGTCCCGGCCCCCATCCTAGGTTATCCTGGTAATCTTTTCTGAACCCCCAGCTCCATCCAAGTATCATGTGGACCTTACCAACCCTTCGCGAGGACAAGGTGGTAAGTGTGCCATTCCAGGCCTTCTCACAACACCTTGAGTCTAAACAAGCACTCAACCATGTGCGAGGTACAATATCTTTATTATCATTATAACTACCCACCCCCTAATCAATTATTAGGTTATCACTTATTAACTGACTTTCGAGGGGTTATCCTGCCATCCTCTTTGGGTGTGGCCCCCACCCGAAAGCCACTCTCTCTCCTAGGACACTAACAAGAAAGGTCTCTCTATGAGAACTCTATGGCGAAACTGATAGCCATATCTAATCTTGACATAACACAGGTGAAAGATTTACAATCACTACTCAGGATTGACTATTTGGAAACATATCACACAATGGCTCAAATCCACAGTATTTAAACGACACCTGACTAAGGGGGTATACCACATACGACAAAAAGATAACTCACCAAAATTGCAACGACATTTAAACTTGACAACAATTACTATTAACACAAGATCCAAAACAGACAATCTTTTCTTAAAGCAGTCAACAACATAAATACTTGCAATAAAGATTTTCTAGAAATAAAGAAATTACATCTATATTAATATAAGGAAAACAATGAAATCGCATGTCTAATAAGGTTAATTAAAACCACAATTAAAATTAACCCCCCCATCATTTGCTCACGATTAAATTACAATTAAACCCCAATTGACTATAATTATAATCTAAATTTAATTCTAGATTAAACATATATATAATAATATAATAATATAATATAAATACATGACTATATATTCTTCGAATATATACCATATAATATATCACATTAAAATGTATATAACAAAATGAAAATCTAATTTTCCACAAAATACATTTTCATACCCAACTATTTAAAAAAAACAAAACTAAATACTTAATAATCTAATATTATTAATTTATTATTATTATTATTTTAAATAATAAATAATAATAATAAAAACCACTTTTATTTTCTTTTCTAAAAAAAAAACAAAAAAATTTAATTAAGTTATATAATAACTAAAAAAAAAGAGGGTCGAGCGGTGGGGCCCATGGCTCATTGCTGCAGCAGCAGCCTGCTACTGCATGTATGTGGTAGGAGCTGCTGCTACCCCATACATGCAGTAGCAGTGTTGCTGCTAACCTCATACATGGGGAAGCAGCGCTGTTGCTAACCCATGAATGGGAGGAGCAGCATGCTGCCTTGGGGGTGCGTGGCTGGGTTGAGCCCAACTCCTCGTCACGCACCTTCAAACCAATTTTTTTTCTTTTTTTTTATAATTAATTTTTTTTTTGTTGTAAATCTTAATTTCATAAAATTGAAATACAAAGATTTTTAATTCTCTGTTCCTCCCCACTCTGAGACAACAGAGTTAAAAAAAATATAGCCATTTTTTTTTTTAAAATTAAATTTTAATAATGCCTGGATTGAAATACATAAATTAAAATTTCACAAGGCCCCTTAATCTTTTTTTTTTTTTTTTTAAATCCTTCAACAGAGAAAATAATTTCACAGGGAATAAAATTATTATTTTTTTTAACAAAGATTTCAACAAAAAATAAAATACACAGAAGTTAAAATTGATGCACCTCTATAATCTACTATTTTCTTTACCCCAAATTTCTTTTGAATCTCTTCTACCAGGAAACACAATATGCATAACACAGAGAAAACATTCATGCACAAAGAAGGGTGAATCTAGCACAATTTTGCCAGCATAACCCTCTATAATTTTCACAAAACCAAAACTAAAATATAAAAGAAAGAACATTAAATACATGAGAATCTCCTCAACAGAGGTAGGAGATTCAAGCAAATAAACTAAGTAAATTTAAAGAAGACAAAGAAACACCAGATAAAGATCCCAACCTGAGAAGATTTCCTGGAAGATTCACTAGGATGAGTTCAATCCTGCAACTGGGTTCCAAGCTAATCTCTCCTACCTACAATCCTCTGGTAAAATTTCTATTCCTCCAAATCTTGCCTCCAAAATAATTTTTATCTCCCAAAATTCTCAGCCTCTTCCCGTGCCACCTCCAGGAATGAAAAATAAAAACATATGTAACCTAAACTTTTAGGTTAAAAATATCTTATTTTCAAAAACATAATATTAAACTTATTAATAAGAGAATATTCTTTTCTTTCCTAATTTTCAAAAAACATAAATAGAATGTGCAAGCAAAATCAAATTTGTTTTTCTTTGTTTTTTTCTCATGCCAACAATTAACTTTTTACAAAAAGAATATAAGGCAATAATAAAATTCTATTTTATTTTTTTATTTCTATTTTTAAAACTAGAGATCAATAAATACAATTGATTTAATTCATATCCTACTAAATTTAAATATAATCATATTTTTATAATAATGCAATTGCAAACCAAATTTAATTACTTCTTTTAATTAATTAAATTCAAAATTACAAACACATATTAATATATAATTTAAATATACTAACTATGCAATGACATTATGAACTTAAATAAATAAACCAATTCACAAGTGCACGCAAACAGAGCAACCCCAAACAAAGACTTTGAAAAAGGTCAACCAAGCAAAACTCGAAGACCGAACCACCGAAAGGACAACTGACTGGCGACACTCACAAGAGTGTAACAGGTTTCAAATTAGGGTCAACCACTATCTCCTCCACTCCCATCGGATAAATAAGGCACACTCAGACCTGTGAAGCCAAGTGGAGATGATACCCCGTACCTACCCAGTACTTGTATCTGCAATATCCTACATCATTGAACCACACATGCATATATATAAATATAGAATACACGACATACACACTGATGAAGAAGAATCGCGACGTTCCCTGTCTCACCAGAGTAAGTGAAGGAAAATCATCCCCTTGCATCCAATATATTTGCAAACATGCAACATATACATGACACATCGCATAGATAAAGTAAAGTGTCAGTACCCTATAATAATCCATAAATACTACAATCACAAGTACTGAAATACTATAAATAAAGTATGCATCCCATATCCAGATAAAGCATGAAATAATATCAATAAGTTTGTATAACACATAAAAGTAATGCATCCACTGAAAATACACCATAGAGAAATATGAGTCTAACTAGCTCACTCGAGGAGGGGTACTACAGATGCTTCAGTAAGATAAGACATTTGTACCTCATGCAGTAGTAGTGTATGAAGTAAATCTTTGGCTGTAGGAAAGTTGTCTGAACCGGGAGCAAGAAGAATTGACTGTAATGGACATGCAAAACTTGATGAGTATCCATTTGGTTGCTCGACTGCTCCATAATGATTCTGAAGGATATTAGAGAGTATGCCGTCTTCCTCTTGAAGCTACAAGAAGGGATCCTTATCTATCACCATAATTTGTGCAACTGAATTGACTTCATCTGTTTCTTCACCTATGTTAGGCCACACTGGTTGTGTCAAGTCAAGCTGAGGTTTTGCCGGGCGATGAAGTGCAAGTTTTTTAGTAGACATGTCATCTAAAATTGTCATGTCCCCTGACCTACATCCTATAAAAGCATCTGTTGTAGCTAACCAAGGTTTGCCCAGAATAATAAGATAGCCTCCCAAAGTTTCCTTTAGAGATAGAATCATAAAATTGGCTGGGTATTCCAAAGAATCCAAGATGACAACAAGGTCTTCCACCATACCATCAAGTCTTAGCTGCGGGATGATAGGTGTAGGTCTTAGAGTAGTGATATTTAGATGTTGCATGATATCCTTTGTCATCACGTTGATAGTTGCACCTAGATCAATTAGGGCATTTTGAACTTGGATTCCATTGATGACAACTCCAACTACAGGGCTACCAGGGTCAAAATACCTAGGAATGGTCACCTTTCCAAGCATGATATCAACTAGTTGACCTACTATATGTACTATTTGTGGATAATTTTTCTTTCTTCCCGGTTTTTGTAAACAAGCCTCTTTGATTACTTTACTATAGATTGGAACATCTTTGATGGCTTGGAATAGGGGAATTTTGACACAAACGTGTTTCAACCAATCTATGTGATCAAACTTTGGTTTCTCTTTTTGTTTTGTTTCTTCCATCTCAAGCCTTTGGGGAAATGGAGGTATTGCATCGGATTTTTGTGTATGACTGGGTGGTACAAGTGGACTAGGAAAATGATCTTGCTCAACTTTTTATGTAGGTAACTCAGTTATCATTGGGGAAGAGGGTGTTGGCAGAGTTGTCCCTAATCAGATATGTATATCACTTATGCTTACAACATATGCAGGATATTGATTTGAATCAATAGAATAAATAGGTTGTTGTTGTGGTTTTCTTTTTAGATTAGGGATGGGTTGTGTTGGCAATTGAGTAGGTCAAGGTGCACTAGCATTTGGATTAGGAGGAGGCATTAGGGCTTGCTACTATTGAGGTTGGTGAGATGGTTGTAGGTAACCAATAGATTGGTTTGGCCATTGCTATCCTCCCCTTCATTGGGATGTCGGTTGCCAATTCCCTTGAGGTGGTTGCCAACCTCCATCTCATGCACCTAATAGATAGGAGATACAATACATGAAACCATCAAACAATAATAAAAATTATGGGGTAAAACCACCCAAGAGTGGCGCCCATCTTATCTCTAATGCAAGATGACCTATGAATAGACACACCAACACGTGTAACTCCCTTTTACAACTCATTTATGTATCCAAAACATTTTAATATTTCCTATTTAAAGAGACCCATCTTTCGGAGGCCATAACTTTTGAATCGGGTGTCCAATTAACAAATCTTCTATGTTAGAAAGCTTGTGAAGTGATCTATCATGTTGTAATATACTACATTATTTATGACCCCTTTGGTCCCATTTAGAGGCTCTAAGTCCTTCAAAATTAACTTTGAAGCTTTTTTTTGGCATGGTAAAAATGGATACTTTAATATATTTAAATCCAACCAAACATGATCTTGTCATACAAACTTACTGCATGCTTATTTAACCAATTTGTAGGTTTCAGGATAGTTTTGGGCCAATTCATGCTCAAACTAAAACTTACTAAAAATAGTGCCTTATGCATATCCAAGGTTGAGACACCATTTCCTAACATTCTCCCACTTGTTAAACACCTTGCAAGAGCAAAGGGAATGTCCCCACAATAATTTAATTGTTAGGGGCCATGAGGCCCATAGACTCCAAACACCATCTAAACTTATTTATGCTCATAACTTTAGTTAAAGAATATACAACATTGATCATAGTTTATATCTTAACCAACTTCACCCTACCATTCTTAATCATATCTCTAATAAAATAATACCGAACATCGATGTGTTTGGTTCAGGCATGAAGTCTCAGGTTCTTAGCTAGGCAGATTGCACTCTGACTACTATCACAATAAATTGTTATTGCATCTTGTTTAATTCCAATATTTAAACAAAATCTACTAATCCAAATGACTTCTTTACAAGCATGAGTGGCTTCCATATACTATTCTTCAATAGTGGACAAAAAAACCATAGTTTGACGCTTACTCATCCAACTAATTGCACCACCAAATAAAGTAAACACATAAGCACTTGTGAATCTTTATCTATCAATATCACCTGCCTAGTCTGAGTCCACATACACATGAATATCAAGGGAAATCTCATCTCCTATCAAATTACCATGATAACACAAAGAACTCTAAGGTACCCTTCAAATATCTAAAGACTCTTTTAATTGCATCCCAGTGAACTCTACCAAGAATAGACATATATATGGTAAGAACTTTCATTTAGGTAATGTCTAGTCTAGTACATACCATAGCATACATAAAACTTCCACCTACACTCTAGTAAGGTACTCTTCTTATGTCTTTCATCTCTAATTGGGATATAGGACAATCTAAAATAAATAACTTTGTTCCAACTGTAAAAGGAACACATAATGGTTTATAATCTTGCACATTGAACCTCTATAAAAAAAAATTCACATACTTACCCTAGCCTAGTCATAGATTTTTGTTTGCTATGTCTCTTATAATTTCCATCTCAAAAATGTGTTTAGTTTCACTAAGGTCTTTCATTTTAAATTTAGTAGCAAGTTGGGACTTTAGTTCAAAAATCATGTCTCTTCCTTTACCAATGAATAACATATAATGTAGCAATTTTATGGTACCACATCCTAGGACTTTGTTTGAAGTCATACAAAGTTTTTTTCTTTAGTTTACAAACCAAATTACTTTTACTTTTTACCACATAGTGCTCTAGCCATGGCATATAAATATCCTCCTTCATATCACCATGAAGGAAAACATTTTCCATATCCATTTGTTCAACCTCTAAAGCATAAGCAACAACAATAGCAACAAAAAACCTAATGGATTTCATTTTTGCAACCTGAGAAAATGTCTCAACATAATCAACAATCTCAACTTGAGAGTAGCCTTTTGCAAGTAACCTTTCTTTATACTTCTCAATACCTCCATCTAAACCAATCTTTTTCTTGAACACCCATTTGCAACCAACAATTTTTTTGTCATTTAGGCAATGGTACAAGATCACATGTATCATTCTTTTTCAAATTTATAATTTCTTCGTCCATAGCAATCTTTCATTATTCTGCATCATTCATACCTAAATCCTCTTTTGCAAATCTAGGTTCATCCTCATTAGTATTAAAAAAAAACAACATCTCCCATCATCAGATGAATACCTTTCAAGTGGTTGTGTATGCCTTGTAAACCTTCGAACAAGCTAATTTGGAGCTTTTTCCTCCTCTTCTGAAGATTCAGATCTAGATGATCTCTCCTCAACTTCTTGCCTATCTAGAGGTCCTGATTCAACTCTTTGAAGCATCAAAGGAAATTGAATCACATCTTTCTATTTAGTTTGTTAAGGTTGTAATGTAACAAAAGAAGGCTTAATTTATCTAAAAATAACACTTTTTCTATGTATTACCTTATGTGTAATAGGGTCCCAATGTTGAATAGACCAGAATACTGAGAGGGGGGCGGGGGTGAATCAATATTCCTCAAACAACACACTTACAACTTTTTTAACTTAATTTGATCTCAATTAACCTTAGTATGAAATGATATATACAATAGAAATGAAATGCAAAACATACACATCCACAAGAGAGACACTAGAACTTTTATATGTGGAAAACCCAAATGGGAAAAACCATGGAGAGGGTTAACACTTAAGATAATATAACTAGTTATATGGGATTATAGGGGCTCATTACCCAGATTACAATGACTTACTGTTGGAAGGCTCACTACTAAGAAAAATTAAGAATGAACTAAGAATATTGCATCTACATATGCATGGGATCAATTCCTGTTAAGCTTAGATATCACATCAACTGCTTGCAGTAGATTCAGTTAAGAAACTTTGTAACTCATTCGTTGTTTTCTTGCTTCAATCCACTCACTCAAAATACTATCACACTAATTCTGCTTTTCTTCTTCACCCACAAATATCAACTCTCTCACTCTATCGCTCATCACATTCTTTTTCACTCATATATAAAGCTATATCCAAACATAACATGTATATATATGTGTGTATTGATAAGAATATATATCAAGTCCACCTCAAAGACACTTTTCCAAAAGACACTCCAATAGTTAGATCACATGCTACAAGTATCAGAGCAAAACAACAATAAAAACATTCAAGGTCGGCCTGGCCCAGAATGGACATACCCTTAAATTTTTACAAGAACACGCTATATATCCACAAGTGGTGGTAACACCCTTTGAGAAATGGGTACTTGACTTTGTAGGGCCTATTGACCCTCCATCGAATGAAAAATCTTACATCTTGGTCTGTACAAATTATGTGACAAAATGGGTTGAAGTTAAGGCCATGAAGCATGCATGTTCTTGTCTTTGACATTCACTCCATTTCCTTCCATTTCGCATTTTCATCTAGTTTATTAATTCAATATTGCAATTACTTCCAGCATGACCGAATATTTTGCATAATTTAACTCTAGGTATGTACCAAAAAAATTGTGTATATTATTTCCACCCACTCAGATTTACCCATAGAATTTTAGGGGTCCAATGTGTGTTAAAACTGCACAGCTTATTATGATTAATGTCGATATCCTATACCCACACACCTGAATCATAATATTGGTGTCCTTTGTGGGGAAGGGTGGGTGGTGTCCATTGTTAGAGTTATTTAGAGTTTCTTTATTATAAATAAGTTCAGTTATCCCTTCTTAGGGACGTGAACATCAACTATTGTATTTTTTAGTTTTCAGTTTTATTGTAGAATGGTTTTTAGTAGATACTATGATGTAACATATGTTTTCAGATCAATAAGATAATATTCTAGTTCGTGGAAGAAAGGTCTTCTAAGAATTCATGCCCAAACTGAAAATGACATCTAAATTATCATTTTACACCAACACATCAATAGATTCAGATAAGGAACTCAAGATGGAAGGGTTTCGCACCCACTTTTATTCTTCAAAAAGGAGACTGGAAATATGTTCCAATCTGGCTTCAACTAACTCCTTCACTTTCCAGAAATTATTCACGCATCTTCTTTCTGCCTCTGGAAATATATAAGGTCAAACTGCAAAGAGTTTATCTTCTTTCTCTATTCACCATCTCTGTCACTGATAATGTCAAATGATTTACCCATGGAATTCAATTCAAAATCAATGGAATTAATTTTAGCTTTGAAATCTTCAATAGTCACAGGCCACCAGAGACAATACTTATACACTCTGGCTCCTTCTCCAACACAATCTTTCATTTCCTTAATGAATTTAGACAATCTCTTCTAGGCATAGGCACATTTTATCTCCATATCTTCTCGAACTTCATCATTCCTAATATATTCTCTATAATTTTTATTGAAACGATCTTCAAGCATTTTAGACAGAATATTATTCAGAGTAATGTTATTTTGAAGCAAATAATTAGCTAAATCTTCTTCAATCTTATCTTGATCATACGAGGGTCGCATGAGCCACAAATCTCCAATCTTATTCAAACCATCTACTTCCTCAAGCATACTCAAAATGTTTTCAACTCTACAATGGTCATCTTCATCCATATTGCCTTCAACTAAATCCAACCTTCCTTTAGCTTATATAGATGGTTCTAGATCATCAAGGGAAATTATCTCTTTCTTTTCATCACTCTTCATCTTCTTCATCCTGGTCTATTAAACATATCTTTTTAAGGAGATAAATGTTGAGCTAAGAGCATATTCGAGTCAAAATAGCGGATTCCATAATCCACAAGACTAATCATGTCGTTCAAGTTTCACATTGCTTTCTACCACTTCTTGATCTCGATCAATTGGAACTACCAGTGATGCTCATTCTTGAACTAATAGATATGGGTCTGGTTCGGATGCTAGCTCAGATGCTAGTGGTTCTAGGTCGTCAACTAGTTTTAGGTCATCATCACTTGCTGTTGAATCTTCTACTAGTACTGGATCTACTTTTGTTGCTAGCTAAAGATATGGAACTGGGTATCAATCTGGAATAGATTCCACGGGTTTTCGAACGGATTATGAAACAGGTACAACGGGTTATTAATCAATAATTGGTTTGCATGGGATATATTTCTTTTGGAGAAGACATATCAATTGTTCTCTTTAAACTTTCTCCACCGAAGGAGAGACTCTCCTCAGGAATACTGACAATACTGGGAATTGGACCATAATATAGCATCTTCTAAAGGTTCATGAAATGATTCTCGCATGTTCGATGCTTCTTGGTCAAATAACCTAGATCTATAAATTTGCTTTCCAATAGAAATATTTGATTTCCACACAACATTCTCTTTTAATGGTATGGATAGATTATGAAGTAAAACATTAAGCACATGACCAAAGAACCAAATCGGAACGTATATCCTTCATTTTTTTCCATAGTAATGTTTTTTGCTAATTGTGTCTACAGTAACCCACACAAATCAAAATCTTTGCTTTCTTTTACAATTTGATGTGCAATATATATTGTTATCACCAAAGTTGATCCTTCTCTATTTCTGAAATAAATTTTCTAAGAAATTCCATAAGCAACATACCTCACCACAGGGTCAATGATTGTATCACTTATCAATGCCCACTGATCACCTATGACACCAGTTAGGGTTTTGACTCCTTTATTCTTAACAAATCTCTTCATCAGAATGGGTCCAACATCACAAATACCAGAAGGAGATGATATTGCTTCCTTCAAAATAGAATAGGATTTGTTCAACATCATATGACCATCCTCAATATGATTCAAAATAAATTTGATTGAATCCCCATTTACAAACAGTAGACACCTAAAAATATCTCATTGATCATGTACTAATTATTCGTCTAATTAGTTAAATAATTCTTCAATTATTTAATTAAGTTAATTAATTTTATTCTTCTAATTTCATATTTCCTCATCATCTTACTAATTATTCTATTTCCTATTCTATCATCATTTAATCGTTTTAACCATTTTCTAATGTTAATTAAATGTTTATTATTTAATCAATTCTGATTAACTCCCCAATTTAAATAATCTTTATTATTTATTTAAATAAATTCTATTTTTAATTTCTATCTCTAATCAATTAATCATTAACCCTTTTCTAAATATTTATTATTTAATTAATTGTGATTTAATCCTTTAATTTAAATAATCTTTATTATTTAATTAAATTCTATTTCTAAAATAATTAAATAGTTTCTTTAAATTATTTAATTAACTAATTAATTCTTCTAATTCCATTTCCAAATCCCCAAATTCTAATTTCATTTAATTTCAAATTCTTATAATTTCTTCTAAATTCAATCACATGTGCATAATTTCAAAAATCAAAGTCAAGTTCTAAATATATTCAAATGCTAAATTGAATTTAAAATGAATTCAATTATTTGAATAAATTTCATGCACAGATTAAATTGAAAATCTAAGTCAAAGTGCAAGCACATGCTAAATTAATTAATTCAATCAATTAATTAATTAATTAGATCATTTATCTCTCTAATCTCTATTTCCATCTTCTAGTTAGCTTTGTCATCTTCTTAATTTCCTCCAGTCATTCTTTTTCTTCCTTCTTAATTTATTCAATCTATTTTGTTCCACCTTCAAATCAGCAGTTCAACTATCAATTTTCATGTGAGCTCACCTGAGTTCCACCTCTTGATCAATTTGTTCTACCTTTCAATCAATCCTCTCCAATAATCTATAAATTGAGCATTCAATCTCCATTTTCAACAATCACTAACTTTGAATCTTTGTGTCACTTGTAGCTTGCTAGCGCAATATTTGAGAGCCGCCGTACCACAAAGAGGAGAAGAACAATGGAAACCATGATGCACAATAGGGAGTTTTATATTGTTTAATTTCATTATGTTTTGCATCTATTTCATTGGTTTGTGTTCGAATTGCTTAAATAGTTAAGGGATTCATGATTTTCCTTATTTCCTATTTAGCAATGATGAATTGGAGCATAGCACACAAACCATGGAAACTTGTTCCAAATATCCAAATCTTTGTGCCCTAATTCCCTGATTTTCAGTGATTCTACATTTGATGAATAACTTTCCAAATTTCTAATCTTCTCATGATTATATTCCTCTCATTGCACCTTTTTAATTTTCCAAATATTTTAACTCCTAGATTCTCCTACAAGTGGCATCTTAGGATCCATAGAGCAAAAAGATATGAAAAATACCTTTTGCACTAACTCTACTCTAAATTTCCTTCTGCTCTTCAATAGCTTTGCTTTTCCAAATCTTCAACACATAATGCAAAAATGATCTTGAAAAATTAGATATTAAACTTGTTTGATATACCTAGGGTTTTGTTGCCAAAAATTGTCTTGTCATAATTACATCAACTAAATTTTGTACTTTTACATATATAATCTACCAAAGCATATAATGCATAACACCAACATAATTATTATGACCAACACCAGTATGCACAAGATACCACATGCATCTCCTTCGCGAGAGGGTGTACAAATAGATTTCTTTGAAGCTCCCCCTATGCCAAAGCTACCAAATGAATTTTTGGAGAAAGAAGCACGCATACTAGACTCAGGTGCAACGAACTTGATCACATCTTTCTCCATACCATAGCATTCTTCTTCTTAGTTTAATTTGATTTTATCATAACATTAGCATTGATGTTCCTGCATTTGTTAGTAGTATGTCCATACTTGCCGCAATCGTAACACTTGATATTCCTCTGTTCTGAATTCATCAAAATTGTTCTAGATCTGCACTGATTAGCTCTATGACCAAATGCATAGCATATGTGATAATAACCTTGAAAGGACTTATTCATAAGTGATCCATTTACTCCATTCACAAATGGTCTATAACTTCTATTCATGACTTGATTTTTGCAGTTATTAGCCTTATGCCGAAAACCTTTACAACTAAAGCATTGAGTATTCTAACTTACTTTGCATTTGCATTCTACAACTTTATGTCCAAATAAATTGCATTGAAAATAATAACGAATGAATGATATGAGTACCTTTGAGCATTAGGCTGTTAAACCAGAGGTCTATTTGCAGCAGGTCCTATAATTTGGACCTTGTTTGAATCTTCAAGTTTCTTCTCAGCTTCCACCTTCTCCTTGCCTTTTCTTTTGTCATTCTAATTCGAGCATTCTCCAGAAAAGCCTAATCCTTCATTTTCCTTATAATATTTATGCATTTCCAAAAACTTATCCAATAATGCACTACTTTCATTGAGTGCTTCTGACTTCAACTTCATGATTTCTTGTTCCAAATTCCCACATGTTTCTAACTTCTGATTGATTATATCCTTCAAGCATTCTTCCACTTTCTTTCTTTCTTCAATCTACTGCTTTAGACTTATAATGGTCTCATTTACTTGTTTCATCTCTTTATTAACTTCTCTATGCCTTGCTTTGAACTGTCGAATCTAATCTCTTAGCTTCTTGACACATTCATTTGCTACCTTAACATTTTCTTTCAAATCTTCATTCTTAGATTCTTCACTCTCCAAATCTTCAAGGGATACCTTCAATTCTTCATCCAAGTAATATTCTCCTATCATGTCCATAGGAGCCATTTGTTCAAATAGTCAAGATCTCCCTCAAGCGGTTAAGCTAGAAACGAGGGACCAAGCTTTGATACCAATTGTTGAACAGACCAAATATTGAGAGGGGGGTGAATTAGTTTTTGTCAAACAAAACACCCACAAATTCTTAAAATTAATTTGATCATAATTAACCTTAGCATGAAATGATATATGCAATAGAAATGAAATACAAAACATACACATACACATACACAAGAGAGACATCATAATTTTTATATGTGGAAAACCCAAATGGGAAAAACCACAGAGAGGGTTAACTCTTAAGATAGATGACTGGTTATATGGGATTGCAAGGGCTCACTACTAGAGGGATGACTACCCAGATCATAACGACTTATTGCTGAAAGGCTCATTGCCAAGAAAAAGTAAGAATGAACTGTGAATATTGCATCTACATATGCATGGGATTAGTTCTTATTAAGATCAACTATCACATCAACTGCTTGCAGTAGATTTTGTTAAGAAACTATGTAACTCATTCCCTATTTGCTTTCTCCAATCCACTCACTGTTCGCACTAATTTTTCTTTTCTTCTTCACCTGCAAATGTCAACTCTCTCACTCTATCGCTCATCACCTTCTTTTTTATTCATACATTATGCTATATCCAAACATAACATGTATGTGTGTGTGTGTGTGTGTGTGTGTGTGTGTGTGTGTGTGTGTGTGTGTGTGTGTGTGTGTGTGTGTGTGTGTGTGTGTGTGTGTGTTGATAAGAATATACATCAATTCGATATAAAAGACACTTTCCCAAAAAATACTCCAATGGTCAAGCTACATGCTACAAGCACTAAAGCAAAACAACAATAAAAATATTAAGGTCGACCTGACCCAAAATGAACATATCCACAAATTTCCACAATAACACACTTTAAAAGCATAAAGAGAACAATCCAACTCAATGTAAAGAAAATTAAAGACATGAATAATAGATCATCAAAGGGTTATCATTAGATATAAAAAATCGGAGGAAACCAGAGCTCATAAAACTATCAAACACTGCACAATTGAATATATTTTTGGAGCACAACATTTGAAGCATGACTTCTGAGGTACCAAAATTGGAATACAACAATCTCAAGTAATTACCACCAACATACCATAAATGCGTTTTCATATTTGCAATGAGACAAAAATGTAGAGTACTACAATCTTGAGAACTATCAATTGAATATCACCAGACTGCATTATCATTAAATCATATACATCTGGAGCATGAAACTAATTGCCACATCCAACACCAAAACTCAAATGCTATGAGAAGCATATTCATATACTGACACTACAAAATTCCAAAGCAACAGTCTACCAAAAGAGTATACTGGCAACATACTTACAACCATTGTTGACTACCTTTCATACATACATACATGTCTTCCACTGTTCTGCATTGCCACTATTCTACATTCTCAACATACACTACACACTACAATATCCAAACCAATCTGGATCATTGGGATTGCCATCAATGACAACTAATCAAGTATTTCTAACACGCAAAGCTTGTATATTTTCACACTATAATTGTATTAGATGAAGATACATTTCATGTAGCCTTGTTTTCCAACTTCTTTGCTTCTCCTTTGACACATGTGCATATGCCTCACAACCCAAAACTCTAAAATTTCTTAATGAAGACTTATGACCTGACCATGCCTCCATAGGTGTTTTATCAAAAAAAAGTTAATGCAGGAGACCTATTAGGGTGAACCCACAATAGTGGGTTACACTATTTTGCCAACTTTGACATTGCAATATTCATTTTCAAACAAAACTTCAGATTCAGACACCTATTAATTCTAAACCATAAGGAATTTGTAGATGATGTAAACTAGTGATTTGTGTAATTTTGTATGTAGATAGTCAATTTGCTTCCATTTTTCTATCTCCCTCAAAAACTAGTTTTTTTCAAAAAACAACATTTTTAAAGAGTGAAAGTCACTCTGTATAGCATAACTTGTTTTCTATAATAGATATGAACATGATTCTTTCGAATTTGCTTTTTTCACATCCATATCTAGTGGTTTCAATTGGTTTTGTAACATTATCTTCAATATTTCATATTTTATTAAGATTTAAAGTCGAGTTAATTGTAATTTTGACATATGTCCATTTGATATTACATAACTTGTTGTATATGTAAAGAAAATCAGCAATCATTTTGAAACTAGAGGGATCTTCTTCTCTTGTGATAGATTACCTTTCCAAAGAAAATTCCTAATCATTTTCTCAATCTGAGTGATGATTGATTTAGGAGCTTTAAGCACAGATATATAATAATTTGGCATGGAAGTTAGAACAAATTTTATGAGGAGAATGTGACCTGAAAGAGAAAATCATCAGACTTTACAAGTTGAAACTCTAGCCTTAATCATTTGAATAATATTTTTCCATGAGGATGCCTTGTTTGGCCCCATGAAGAAAGGTATGCCTAAATATGTGCAAGGTAGTTACAATATATTAATTTATAAATATATTAGTATATGATATTAGGGAGAGGGAGAGGGGGGAGTGGGAGAGAGAGGGGAGAGAGAGTGGGGGAAGGTGTTGGCAATATTACATTATTACAGACAATGAAAGATTGTTGGCATTTCAATAAGGATATTGAGAAGGTTGTTGATGATTATGGACATAACTGATTAAAGATGTTTTACTATCTTGATATTATTATTTTGTCATTGATGTCAAGAAATTGATTTTCTAATTCAGTATGATGTTGCCATATCTTGAGAAGTATGATATGAAGATTATAAAGAAGTCGGTAAAGACACAGGAAAGAATATGATGAATAAGGGGATAAGTTATTCAATGGGCAACTCTACCGAGTCAGACAATGATGAGATCTTGATGTTTTAGATTATTTTAAACATCATACATATGTTGTAAAATGTAAAGGTTAATACTATACTATGTTATCAGGCAAAGAACCTAGTTGATAAACCCTAAGGAACCTAGTCGGTAAACCGTAAGGTTATTGCTATCAGTTAATGAAGGCAGAATGTCTACCGAGTGAAGTTTAGTATTCACCGAGTTGTAACCGAGCTATAACAGAATGCATTAAAAATTTACATGTGATATTTAATAAAAGAAGCTGATGAGCTAGAGCGGATCAATGATTGGTAAGCCGTGGAAGAAGTTTGTTAACGAATCTAAGGCAATGGAAAGTCGACATGAAGATCTACAGCTCAGATTGAACCGCATTACCCTAACACAAGTTCCAAGGTGAATGTGCAAGTTCCAAGGCAGGGTAAAATGTTTTCAGATTGAAGGATACAATGAACCTGGACAAGATTGAAGATCTGATGGCTATGAATGATCATGGGAAATGTGATCAAGGAGATTAAATTGTCAGAAGATTGTTTATAAATAGGAAACTGTTGATAAACAGTGTATGTGGGCAAGTGTATGCACAGGGATGCTACATAGTGATTATTGAGCACATAAGCTTGAAGACCTATTAGAATAATAGAGTATTGATGCCCAATAGATAGACAAGATTAGGTCTATGTATAGATTGTATTGAACAAATAGGAATCTGCTTTAGCATTTTAGATGTGAAGTTGTAGATAGATTTTAGTATTGTTATTTTGTGAAAGTGACAGAAAATCTCTTAACCGAGTGGACTTAACAATCTTATATGTAAATCCTCTAACAAGGTGACATTCTGGTTGAGTGTTTGAAATCCTTTGACAAGGTCACTTCTAACAAAGTGAAGATCCTAACAGATCTGAGGGAAATCCCTTAACCGGGTCACATCTAGCAACATGTTTGTAATCTTTAACAGGATTTACTTTTAATCGAGCATACTCTAGAAGAGTATATTTCTTAGTGGGTCCAAAATCCCACAGTGGTTTTTCCCTATTTGGGTTTCCATGTTAAATCTGGTGTTATGAGGTTTATATTGTTCATATGCTTTTGAGTTTGCATGTTTGACAGTTTTTGGTTATATGACTGATATATATGTTACCGAGGTTGAATCTGATGTTTTTATGGATGATTAAGTTTGTATGATTCACCCCCCCCCCCTCTCATCTTGTTGGCTATTGGATCGGTACTTATATTAAGTATCAGAACTATCAGAAGGGAGAGAGAGAGAGAGAGAGAGAGAGAGAGAGAGAGAGAGAGAGAGAGAGAGAGAGAGAGAGAGAGAGAGATTAGGGGAGAGGGGGGAGAGAGAGTGAGGGAGGGGGAACGGGTCATATTGTGTCCTAAGGGGTCATATTATGTCCTATGACCCCTTAGGTGGCAATTTTTTTTAAGAAGTATTGGCACTGATTTTTATATTGTAATAATGGTTCATCTTGCCACCTTATGGCACACTATGACCCATCAGGACACCATATGCTGTCGTTATGGGTCATATGGTGTCCAAAGGGGTCATGGGATACAACATATGACCCCTTATGACACCATATTGGGTCGTTATGGGTCCTATGGTGTCCTAAGGGGTCATGTTGTGTCTTATGACCCCTTAGGACACCATATGACCCTGTACGACAATAAATTGTGTCGTTATGAGTGATATTGTGTCCTAAGAGGTCATATTGTGTCACATGACCCTTAAGACACCATATGACCCCTTAGGACATAGTATGACCCTTTACGACACTATACGATGTCGTTATGGGTCATATGACCCCTTATGACACCATATGGTGTCGTTAGGGGTCATATGGTGTCCCAAGGGGTCACACAATATGACCCCTTAGGACACCATATGACCCATAACAACCCAGTATGGTGTCGTTAGGGGTCATATGGTGTCCCAAGGGGTCATGGGATACCATATGACCCCTAAGGAAAACATATGACCCCTTATAACACCATACTAGGTTGTTATGGGTCATATGGTGTCCTAAGGGGTCATATTGTGTCATGTGACCCCTTAGGACACCACATGACCCCTTATAACACCAAATCATCTCGTTATGGGTCATATTTTGTCCTAAGGGGTCATATTGTGTCATATAACCCCTCAAGACACCATATGACCCCTTAAGACACAATATGACCCTTTACAACACTATACGATGTCGTTATGGATCATATGACTCCTTATGACACCATATGGTGTTGTTAGGGGTCATATGGTGTCCTAAGGGGTCATGGGATACCATATGACCCCCAAGGACAACATATGACCCCTTATGACACCATATTGGGTCGTTATGGGTCTTATGGTGTCTTAAGGGGTCATATTGTGTCCTACGACCTCTTAGGACACCATATGACCCCTTACGATACCAAATTGTGTCATTATGGGTCATTTTGTGTCCTCAGGGGTCATATTGTGTCATATGACCCCTGAAGACACCATATGACCCCTTAGGACACATTATGACCCTTTACAACACTATATGGTGTCGCTATGGGTCATATTGTGTCCTATGGAGTCATATCGGGTCCTATGTCCTCGTAAGACAACATATGACCCCTTACGATACCAAATTGTGTCGTTATGGATCATATTGTGTCCTAAGGGGTCATATTGTGTTATATGACCCCTTAAGACACAATATGACCCCTTAGGAAACAATATGACCCCTTATGACACCATATTGGGTCGTTATGGGTCCTAAGGGGTCATATGACCCTTCTCCCCTAATCTCTCTCCCCCTCTCCCCTAATATATCTCTCTCCCTCTCCCTCTCCCCTTTTCTCTCTCTCTCTCTCTCCCTCCCTCCCCTAATCTCTCTCTCTCTCTCTCCTAATCTCTCTGTCTGCCTACCCCCTCCCCCTCTCTCTCCTGATCCCTATTCCCCCTCCCCTAATCTCTATCTCTCTAAAATATGAGTACTCAAATCGGATATTTGATATAATCAAATTTTCAATTTCTGCCATTGCCATTAATGTGGCAACAGTCAAAATAAATGCGTCAACGAGAATTATTTTTGGGACCCCAAATGTATGCATTAAAATCGGATATTCGATTTCTGTAAATAAAAAGAGCCTTGTGGGCCATTTTGTGGATTCCAATGACCTACATTCTGGTTTTTGTCAACAATCATGAGTTTTTAGACAGGTTGAGACAAATTTGTGCTTTTGAGAGATTCTTAAAGTTAAATCTTACATTGTCAATCATTTAGGAGCATCTTTGTGGAGGTAAATGGGGAGTAGTCGTTGTTAGGAATCCGAAGGACAAATGAGAGGGGGTGGGGGTGAATCAGTTGTCAATGAATTTCAACCCAATTTTAACTTAATCAAACTTAATACTTAATACCGATAAACTAAACTTAATGTCGGTTAACAAATTAGCAGTTTATATTAATACTGGTGAAACCGAATGCATGAAATAGAAAGAGAAACAACATCCACAATACATAACACATATATTTTGACATGGAAACCCTGTAATGGGAAAAACCATGGTGGGAAACCTTACCCATAATCAGATGATACTACTGCAGATAGTATGTGTATAAAAATGGGGTCTGCACATGTAGAAAGGCCAACCGCTTAGAGCAAACTGCTCAAATTGGAGTCACAATGACTACAATAGGATGGTTAAATCCTAGAATAATGTACTTCTCAAAATAGCATCTCCAATGCTAGATTCAGTATCGGTTAAGCTCTGATAAACACCTGCAAACCTTCCTTGAACCTTCAAATGATGTCTGCTTGATTCACTCTATGATCTTCAATAATACCTCAATACCACATTACCATAATACCATGCTTTCACACTTAATCTTACAAATGAGATCTTACATTTATACAAAACCTAAGACCAAATGTGTAGGTCGGCTCACTAAGAATATTACAATTAAATCAATTACAAATAAGTCTTGATGTGATGCAATATGCCAACTCAATACATTTACAACAATATCCAATCAATAAATCATCTCTATAATGTGTCGTGCTGATCTGGAATAGATAACGTATACCGGTCCATAACCTAGACCAATATGCCGGTAATAAAAAATATGTCAACCTGATTAGACCAATAACCAAAACACCAAAACCAAGTATCCAAACAATGTCATAGACATAATCAAGTGATCTCCAGATGATAACAAGTCATCATCTATGTCGGTGAACCATATAGCCTGCCGATTCAATAGTAAACCAATATAACCATAGTGCCAAATCAATAATGTAGATCTCCAAGAGGATAAGTGTGACATCAATGACAAAACCAATGTAACACATCCATAATACCAACAATCGTCATTGGAAGTCTAAACACAAAAGAAATCTTTCAAATCACCAAATTGAAGTGTATAGAGAAAGAGATAGAGAAGGTCATAGGAGGAGAAGACAAGGTATGTTAAATATTGCTAATGCTACTTCAAGTGAAGAGGAAATTGAATTTTAAATTGTTGAACAAGTTATTGAAAATGAAAATGTAGATTTTCAAAGTGAAAATGTTGAAAGTGATAATGAAAATGCTCAACATGATGTGAGAATGGAAAGTGAAAATTTGGGAGTTGACAATGAAGGTGTCCATAATTTTGGTGTAAATATGAAATTTTTTGACATTGGAGGTGAAAATGTAGAAAATTTTCACATAGGAGGTGAACATGTGGAAAATTTTGACATTGGAGATGAAAATATGGAAATATTTGACATTGAAGGTGGAATTGCTCAACCAAGTGAACAATATGTAACACCTAATTACTTCAGAAATGAAGACCCTCTCATGGATGAAAGACAAATTCCAAATCCAAGACCTTCAAGAATCCGAAAATGGTTACTTGAAATTGATGAGAATATTATTGTGAATCTTGAAGGCAAGAGGTCAACAAGAACTGTTCGATTGTGGGCTACACAACTTTTTGACCAAAATTTTAGCAATAGGACATTGACCGAGCAATGCCAAATTTTTGTTCAATTGCTAAGGATGATAAGTATGAGACAATTTCTAAACAAATTGAAGATTCATATGAACAAGAAGATAGAGAGAAATTCTATTATTGTCAGAAATCTATTTGATGCTCTCAATTCTATTGGAAAGAATACTAAGGAAAGAGATAAGAGAGCCGCTCAAAGAGTGATTACAACCTCCTTAGTAAGCCATCAATTGAGGAAGGCTCATCAAATGAGACAAACTTGTGTTGATTTGAACATAAACCATAAAACTTTAGATAGAGCACTTTCACAAAGACAAAGACTTGACGATCCACTTCAACATGATACATGGGCTTTTGGTGGGAGGCTTCCATGTGTTGATAGAAAGTTGACTGACAATGTGAAGGAGGAGATTCAAAATTTTTGGAACTTTAATGCTATAGTATCACCCAATGTAAAGGATGTTTTGAAACTAAGAATTGACAACTGAGATCACACATCGCATCCCAAACATTTATTGGAATCAAGCCAAACAATGTTGTACAAAGTTTTTTGTGAAGTACATCCAACTTTACAAATATCACAAAGGGCCTTTGAATCTTTGAAGTCATTTTATTGTGTACCTCTTAAGATTTGTAATACTTGTTGTTGCAAGTACCGTGTGTATTTTTCAATGTATCGTGAACTTTTATACCATATTTGTTCTATGATGCATACTAATGAGATGTTGTAGGAGTGTGGTGCAATGCTATTTCCGTTATCATCAAGAGACTTGCAAGATCTATTTTTATGCCCTAGAGATGATGGCTGCTATTTCTATAGAAATGATTGTTTGAATGAGAAGTGTTCACAATGTGGTGAGTTGTCAAAGTTTGTTTATGTTTTCATGAGGGCAATGAACATGAGTTTGGAAAGAATTATGTTGAGAAAAAAAAGATATGAGATAGTGAAATATACTTTGAAGAGTGGAGGTGAAGGTTCTAGATGTGAATTAGTCTCAAGAGAAGTGAGTGATGCTGATTTTATTTTGGATTTTAAGGAAAATATTTTCTACAAGGCACACCCATAGGTCTCAATGGTTGGATCAGTAGTTCAATATTTTTAAGAACTCTTTCTCAATTGGCACTATTGTATTAGTGGTTGATTTTGCAGAGAACTATACATTGCAACCACAAAATGAGGTACAATCTTGGTACTACAATTAATTCCAGAATGCTATTTTTGTTCACATTACATATAGACATGCTCGCGATAGTACAGAAGAGGATAGGAAGATAATCAGGGAGTATCATTTTTATATGAGTGTTGATAGATTACATTATTCTGAGTATGTGCAACATTCTTTCGAGAATTTTTTTGAGTTCTTGCATGAGAAAGATATTGCAATTGATCGACATCTCATATGGTCAGATAATTGTACGGGTCAATTCAAGAATGGTTGTATGTTTTATTGGTTGAGTAGAATGCATGTAGAGAGGCATATACCTCATATTTGGTGTTTTTTTGAGGTAGGGCATGGGAAGGGGGATCATGATGGAGCAGGTGCATGTTTGAAGAGAGCTCTAGTTAAGGAGCAATTGAGGATTTCAGGTGCAAATTTCTCTGATGCACATTCTATTGTACAACCAGGACATATTTTTGCAGTTGTTGCATCACAAGGAACTGAAGAGAGATCAGAATATTGATTGGCATGATGTGTACAGGGAAAACATAAGCTAACACAACCAGTGACATATGATGATGGGTTCACATATCCTACAGGTTTAGTTGTTGTGGGAACTTGGTTGCGAACATACATGATTAGAAAGAATGACATGCCTACATTTGAAGACTATGAGAGACACAAAACCATTCTCATGTATTCACACCTTATTATAGCTACAAATGTTAAGTTATTGAAACATGAAGAAAAACCGAAGACCAAAGAGCTATTGACATTGACTACTACTGATCATGAAGCAATACTGGATACTCTTAAGCAAAGAGATGACCCTTCAGGAACACTTGAGTAGTAGGTCTGTAATGGTGTCTTATTTTTTTATCATGCATTTCATTTCAAACAATGATCATAAAACCTTAATGTTCAAGTTTGCTACATGTATATTAAGGATGTGTTCAAAATGCAGGTTTATTGATGAACTTTTTTTTTTGCAACATGGTTTTTACATGCACAGAGTGCGTACACTCGATATAATTCGAAGGGATGTGTTTTGCAACATGGATTATTATCATGCATTTGATGAGAATTACAATTTTTGATAATAGACAACACTATTTGACAATTTTTGATGATATAATTATCGCAAAGCCTTTATGCTCATGCAGGTCTTTTTGATGATATACAACACTATCACATTATGATTTTTGTGTCAACATAGTGAATTCACTCGAAATAATTCAAAGGGATGTATTTTTATGGTATATAATCCCACCTATTCATTTATTATCACGCATTTCAGTTGAAGTGATTATCATAAAACCTTTATGTTGATGCATGCATTTTATGTGTAGACTAACAATTCTTAAAAATACAAGTTCATGCTAGATCATTCGCCGTTGACTAGTTTACTCTTTATGATGGTAAATATTCCTTGGAGTTATCAACATTTAGCTACTTTTTTAGTTTTCTTTTGATGAACCACAAAAATTTATACCCAAACACAACACCGTATGCTCTGCATGCATTAATGAGATTAATTTTTGTGTGTAAACACTAAGTCCCTCACTTTGTCAATATGATTAAAATTTGTAAACTTTTACACACTATGTCAAGTGAATGTATTTCCATTTAGAAATGACAATGTCTACCATCGTCTTCAACCATGCAAAGAATGCAATGAGAAATGCAGTGAGAAGGGATTTAATCAACATGCGTCTTTCTTCAAAGTTATGATTGTAGACTTTGCAGAGAAACTGGTAAGTTTCATAATTATACAATCTTGTACATGTAGCGTCCTAAAATTGCGACACTTGCAATTTTGACTGCATTTTGGTCTTCATGATGGCGACGCAACACGCAACCTGAATGGAGACCCCAAAACTTGCTCGCGACACTGAAAACTGCATTTTTCAAGCACCCTGGCCTGAACCTCCTTGCACCCTGCTGTCCCGGGAGGTGGGACCAGAGCGCCCAGCGCCCTGGTCCCTGGGTCCTATTTTGGGCCCGGTCTCCTAAGGGGCTCGGGTCTTTTTGTTTTCAATTTGGAAATTACATTTCCTGGTCGGCCTAAGGTCGGGAAAATCAGTCTATCAGCCCTAAATGACAAGTATATAAACTACATTTTCCTCTTTCATTCGATATGAGGGAAAAGGCGTGGAAATTATACTCAAGCATTCAAGCATTCAAGCATTCCTTCAAGCAATTGATCATTTCAAGTCTCCATTCAAGGCTAAGTGTTGCATTCAAGACAAGGATTCAACCATTGAAGAGGAGATCACTTACTACATGCTACATACAACATACTACATACAACAACATACAACATCTATACCTTCGCACATAAGGATACAAACATCCTTAGAACAAGGTATTAGTACTTGTTTTACAGTCATTTACATTTACAGCTCTTGCTCATTTCTTGGTTAATTCCAAAACCGGGGTTTGACCTAAAGGCAAACCCCTAATCCCTAACCCCCCAATCGTCTTCGCTTTTCAGTGTGTAGGTTGCAGGTACGTGGCTGAAATTGAAGATCTGGAATCCTTGTGCAGAGACGAACCGATCCCCCTTCGTTTGACGGATTTTTCGGAGGACCGTGGCGCTGGGCGCCATCGTCCCGACAACTTTTGCTCAAATTTGCAGGACAGCGCCGTATCGACATTTTACTGCTAATTCCAGGTCCGCAGCTTCATACTATATTCCTATCTCGGTTTATAAGAGAATCTTTGTCACTTTCTATGTATTCCTAGCTTAATTCTTCTATGCACATTCTTTACAAAAGAGGGTAGCCTCGCTTTCTTAACCCTTGAAACACATTTAGCATCCAATCTTGCATTGCGTGGGATTGGATCTTGTGGGTTTCAACCCCTCTTTTGAATGTAAAGTCTCTCCCCTAAGTGAAAACCATCGAATCCTAGCGAACCTCCCTTCCCTCTCCTCGGAGTTGGAAGAGGGGAGAACAACTAGGGTTCGATCGCGATTTTCCGCTTTACAGTACAACTCAAAAATGTTTCAAATTATCTATTTATAATTTGAAAAATAATTTGTATTAAGTGTTATAATTTATTTCTTGTAGCACATTCATTCTGCATAAAAAGGTTGCTTATTTTGGTCTTCATTTATATGCAGGCATTGCTCTACGTAATCTTTTCTCTTAGGACATGAGGATGTCTGATGCAAATGAAGTGGGATGTTGTATTTGTATATGGATGTGAATTGATGTAACTTTGTTATGATGATATACGATGTCCATGAGCAAATTGGTTTAGTTATATTGATGATATACAATGTATCTGTACATGAGTACATTGGTGTAATTGTATTGATAATGATGAAAAATCATGTTTGCATATTCATTCATGGATGTCACATGAAAGTGTAATGGTAATTATGTGTATACAATACATGGAAATATTGATGATCATTATGTGTCTACAGTGTAATGCTTGTTTATCTATATTTTTTCATTGAATGAGTCTGACGATTTTTTCATCTACTGAAAAAATGCTGCGCTAATAAAACCATAGGGAATCTTGAAAAATCGAGATAGGATTTTGTAGGGACCCCTCTCTTGGCCCCGTAGGTTCAAATGGATCATTCATAGTTGCCACGGATTTCGAGTTAGGGCTCGTCAAAGTTTGACAATTTTTAGCACTTAGGGTGCTCAAGGGATGACGTCGGTAGGATATGACCCTGAGTGTTCGACCGAGTAGGGGAGAGAAATAGGAGCATGCATAGAGTAAGAATGCCTAACTAAACTTGTTGGAACCGACGGTTCGTGATCACGATGAGAAAAATGAGAAATTGGTCACGCGACAACATTTGATTCAATGAGATTGACGATTTTTTCAACAACTGAAAAAATGTTGCCCCAATAAAACCACAGGGAATATTGAAAAACCAAGATAGGATTTTGTAGGGACCCCTCTCGTGGCCCTGCACGTTCAAATGGATCATTCGCAGGTGCCACAGATTTTGAGTTAGGGCCTCTCAAAGTCTAAAAATTTTTAGCACTTAGGGCCTCAAGGGACGACGTTGGTAGGGTATGACCCTGAGCGTTCAACCGAGTGGGGGGGGGGGAATAGGAGCATGCATAGGGTAAGAATGTGTAAATAGACATGTTTGAATCGATGATTCATGATTACAATGAGCATAATGAGAAATTAGCCACACGACAACATTTGATTGAATGAGACTGACAATTTTTTTGCCAACTAAAAAAATGTTGCCCTAATAAAACCGTAGGGAATCTTAAAAAGCCAAGATAGGCTTTGGTAGGGACCCCTCTCATGGCCTCATAGGTTCAAACAAATCATTCACAGGTGCCATATATTTTGAGTTAGGGCCCACCAAAGTTCAAGATAATTTTTAGCACTTAGGGTACTCAAGGGACGACACCGATAGGGTATATGACCCCGAGCGTTCAATCGAGTGGGGGAAAAAATAGGAGCATGCATAGGGTAAGAATTTCTAACTGGACATGTCCAAATCGATGGTTCATGATCACAATGAGAAGAACGAGAAATTGGCCACGTAACAACATTTGATTGAATGAGACTGACAATTTTTTCTCCAACTGAAAAAATGTTGCCCTAATAAAACCATAGGTAATCTTGAAAACCGAGATAGGCTTTTGTAGGGACCACTCTTGTGGCCCCATAGGTTCAAATGGACCATTTGTAGGTACCACTAATTCCAAGTTAGGGCCCATCAAATTTTGATAATTTTTACCACTTAGGATGCTCAAGTGTCGATGTCGATAGGGTATGACCCCGAGTGTTCGACCAAGTTGGGGGGGAAAATAGGAGTATGCATAGACATGTTGGAACTGACGGTTCGTGATGACGATGAGAAGAACAAGAAATTGGTCACACGACAACATTTGATTGAATGAGACTGACGATTTTTTTGCCAATTGAAAAAATGATGCCCTAATAAAACCATAGGGAATCTTGAAAAACCAAGACAGTCTTTTGTAGGGACCCCTCTTGTGGCTCCGTAGGTTCAAATGGATAATTCACAGGTGCCATAGATTTTGAGTTAGGTCCCGTCAAAGTTTGAAAATTTTTACCACTTAGGGTGCTCAAGGGACAATGTCGGTGGGTTATGACCCCGAGCGTTCGACCAAGTGGGGTGGGGAAAATAGGAGCACACATAGGGTAAGAATGCCTAATTAGACATGTTGGAACCAATGGTTCATATTCACGATGAGCAAAATGAGAAATTGGCCACATGACAACATTTGATTGAATGAGATTAATGATTGTTTCACAAACTGAAAAAATGCTACCCTAATAAAACCGTAGGGAATCTTGAAAAACTGAGATGAATCATTTCGACACATGAATCCCCCATTGACAACTTCTTACAACTTTTGAGCAATCTTGAACAATTTTGCCAATATGAGTAACCTATGGCTAGACATAACAAATATTGGTCTAGATGACCTTATTACATAAAAAATGTTTATATTTCACCTTATTTACATTGAGAATCTATCAAAACACTTGTCTTCCAAATTTGACCTCATGGAGGCCTGATGAGCAAGGAGGTCATTAAATTTGGTGAAGTTGCCAAAGGCAACCAAATTTAACACTTACGATTTAGATGAAATGAATTATATATAATCTGAAGATTATACAAACAACACTTACAATGAATGAAATGAATTGTATTGTTCATTAAATAACCATTATTAACCATTGTTAATTATTGGATTGAGGATTAAAGTTTAAAATGATAACACTATGCACATATGAGCAAAAATTTATATGATCAAATATCAACTTCTATATAGATGAAAATGTCAAATGATTACAAGTGTATGTCCATACACAAATACGACATAAACACCAAATCAAACAAAATGTATGTCTATATACGTGAATGTATATTCATATACAAAATATGCATTCCAACTAGACATGTAAGAATCCCAAAACTATCTATAACATCATAAGCTATTGATGGGTCATCAAAATCGATCCTCTTCACCGCACTGCTCGGCTCTGAAGGATCCTGCACAAGAAAAAACAAACCACGATTAAGATTAGTTATATTATATAACTCACATTCAAAAATTTAACATAAAAATAAACTATAATTTAACTATTCTTGTTTACCTCATCTCCACATTTTCTCTTCGGCTTTGGAGGACTCTTGATGTATGTCTTCGGAAGAGGAGGCATGTTTTCAATATTTTTATACACAACCTACATATGTTCACAAACATGACATTGATACAAGTTAGCATATAATTGTCACTGATAATAATGAATTATATATACTAAGCAAAAAATAAAATAAACACAGGTACCTGAGGCATCTCTTCTTCTTCTTCTTCTTCAGGTATAGTGGGTGTAGTCGACAAGGATGTGAAGCCAAGAATTTTCTGTACATATACACAACAAGTATGTGAAACTATCAATCTATGTCTAGATGTGTATAATCATTATAAGTTATTTAAACTATTAGAGTTATCTTGTATTAGCTAATAATTATTTATTTAATTATTATTCTATTATACTCTACTATTAAGCTAAACATAGGCATTTAATAATATTGTAGGTATTTAATAATTATTAAATACACATTATCCATTTAGGGTTTCTTTAGAGTTGCACATATTTAGGGTTGCACACCTTTAGGGTTGCTAATATCCTTTTATAAGGATTGTATTGTACTTTGTCAAAGATTGATTCCCTCTCTGAATGATAATCTTCTTCTTCAGAGCCATTATTGTGTTTTTGCCTCCAATCTTCTCTTGTGACAAGTATATTACTAATAGGTGTTCTTGGGATCTTTGAAGTTGTATTTTCTCAACTTCTTCATGGTATTAGAGCCTACATCTGTTGCTGCTTGTTCCTGATTTTTCACAAGATTTTTTAGAGGAGGGTTTCAAGCTTTTTCAGAGCTTTTTTATTGGATATGGGGTAATTGTTTTGTTTCTGATCATTTTGGGATCAAACAAACATCATCGTTCACCTCAAAATGCCCAAAAACCCCCCATTTCCATATAAAATTTGTCAAATTTTGAAAAAATTGGGTTTTGGACATTTTTTTGGTTTTGCCTTTTTTTGCACGAATTTCGAGAAATTTATCAGAAAAATCATTAAATTTTTTTTAGATCAGTTTGGGCCAAAAAAAGATCTCACCGTTGACTTCCAAAGGGCATTTCCAGTCATTTTGATATATAATTCAACCTATTTCAGTGACAAGGGCATTTGGGTCATGATTTTTTCATTGGCACACTTTACAAGACACAAAAATCCATACCGTTGTACCTTCAAATGCCTAAAAAAAAATTTAATTTTTTTTAACCCACTTTATGCCCTAAAAGAGGGGTTTTTTTTTCTTTTGTTCGTAACTTGGTCATATGAAGACGCTTTTTCAAAAACTTTATATTGTCGAAAATCTCTTTTCGAGCTCTCTTCAGATCTGGAGGTTTGATCTTCTAATTGTTTCTTTTTTGATAGCATTTTTTGCTGTCAAAGCCAAAAGTTCCTTTTTGCACTACAGGAGACATAACTTGAGCATCCAAACTCTATTTTTTAAAAACTTTATATCATTGGAAAGCTTGTTCTGTGTGATTTCAAGTCATATGAGTTTTATTTCTAGATTCTTCTCCAAATACATTTTATTCAGTTTTTTGCTTTTTACCACTCTGGTGAATATCTTTGATGTTTCAAGTCTTGGGATCTCTTTCTTTGAGTAGGATGTCCCTTCTTTGGCCATTCTTTTTGTATTTCCAGCCTTATGTCTCTTCGGATCTTTGTATACATCATTTTGTAAGAATTTATTTTTTTGCAAACACATTGAGATAAAGTGCCACTATGCATTGTATACTTGCGATCTTGCACATCTTGTGCCTTATTGTACATGCACTACATTATAAAGTGCCATGGGGGGGTTGATATTTTCCTTTGTGTTCCATCTACATTTGTCACGTGAGTGCTCCTTCCATGAGATTAGCTTCATGATGTGTGTCAAGTGAGTGTTCCTTCCATGAAAACATGTACTTTTCTTTGCACCTTCGATGTTCCTGGTTCTTCATCATGCAGTTCTTGTTGGTCATTCTTTTTAGTGTACCTATCCCTCTCTCTTGTAAGCATTATAGGGGGGTTTCTCCTATTGTTCTAATGCTTCCTTGGTTCACTGGATTAGCTCTTCAAACTTTGGTGTTTTATGCCATCTATATCTTCGAGTTAGTTGTTTGCCTTTATTTGCCATCTGATTTGAGTAGTGTTATTTAAGGGCACTTATGTAGATTACAACCTTCTCTACCTAAGCATCTTCTATTTTAGTGGAGGTTCTTCAGATCGATGGTTATTCTTTGACAGTGTTTGTAGATTCTTCACGCTTCAGTATTTATTTTGCTCTTCTTTTGTTCCTATCTTTTGGAACATTCTTGTTTGGAGGTTTCTTCACTCCTTCTCTTGCTTTTTCCATCTCTTTTTGGAGTAGAGTTTTTTCCCACGTGGTTTTCTCTATTTTTCTGGTTCATAGAGATTTGGTTGTGATTGGGTACCTTATCGGGCCTTGCTGTTGGGACCCATTTTTTTTGCTTTCTCATGTAGTTGTTTTTTTTGGTTCACACATTTAGTTTTTTAGCTACTCCCCAAGTTCATCTTAAGGGGGGTGTTAGAGATATCATGTATTAGCTAATAATTATTTATTTAATTATTAGTCTATTATACTCTGCGCTTAAGCTAAACTTAGGCATTTAATAATATTGTAGGTATTTAATAATTATTCTAATAATTAAATACACATTATCCCTTTAGGGTTTATTTAGGGTTGCACATATTTAAGGTTGCACACCTGTAGGGTTGCTATTATCCTTTTATAAGGATTGTATTGTACTTTTTCAAAGATTGATTCCCTCTCTGAAAGATAATCTTCTTCTTTAGAGCCATTATTGTGTTTTCGCCTCCAATCTTCTCTTGTGATAGGTATTTTGCTAACAGGTGTTCTTGGGATATTTGAAGTTGTATTTTCTCAACTTCTTCATAAACTATTCATTCAATCATATTTGCATTCAATTACCTTTCCCTTGTCTCTAGCTGCACTACTAGATCCCGAATCGCACAGCCCCGCACTCGCACTACTTGTGCCCTACAAAAGTAAAATAAGATATACATGCAAGTTACTACATAATCTAATTAATGCTAGTATAAATGATGAGCATGTATGTACAATAAAATACAAACGACTAGGTGCAATAATCTATGTATCGTAAAGCTATCAAGGCCAAATGAAATGGTCATCAAGGTTCCCTCCTAGATCTATGTCAATTCCTCCTCTGTCATTAACTGTTAAATAGATCATGTAAATAAACATTAGTACTTAATATTATCTAGATTATAAATATTCATTTAAAATATAAAATGAACTATGAAAATAAAAAATCTTACCACTACATCATCAATGTATGATGAAGGGGCTTCCTCGCCTCCAACATGCGAGGACTCTCCAGGGTATCCTCCAGTCCTTATCATAACATCTGGTGCATCGTGCATCTCATGCACATCATAATCTGTAGTTTATGTAGGAGGATCAACAGGTTGTCCAACTAGACCCAAGCATAGGTGCCCACACATGACACAACTATGGGGCACGCAAATGTGTGGAGTTGAGGAGGACGTGTCAACACCACCGGATGCACTGCTACCATCAAAAGAAGGTTGAGCTACTTCCCGAACCTAAGAAACTAAAAGGCTACTCAAAGGGTGAATAACCGATATGGTCCATGACACCTCCTCACAGATGATACCTGGATAATGCACTGGAGGTGGGGGATCAATAGGAGGAGGGGGGACATATGGGCCCTGGACTACTATGACTACCCAAGGTCTATTTTGGGGCATATCTAAACCCACACCCTAGAAAGGTTGGATGTCAAAGTAGTTCACATGTTTTTCTAAAACAAATTCAACATACAATTTTTTGATGAAGTAGAAGGGGACATCAAGATTGTTGTTGGGTGGATTATCAAAAACCATCCACCAATGATCCCAATTTTTTTTCATAATATCATCATTTGTGCACCATTAGCTAGAAAGTTTTGTTTTTTTGGGATCTATGGGTTGACCAATGCGAGGATTCATAAACAATGCAACGATATCAACTTTGGATATCTCGAGATCCTTGATCTCCTTATAGGAAAAGTCATCCGCATATTGTTCCCTCATAGAATCTCGCCACAAAAGAGCAACATTGCTCTCCTAGTGATGGTTTCTATACTCTTTATGATGGACATGAGGGGATCAAACATTAGGTTCAGGTGATGGATCCTATGATAGACATTTGAAATCCCCCTCAATTGGTTCAAATTTTGTGCAATTAAATCCTGAATTAAGGGGGGGTTTGGCAAAGGAGGGTTTTGTGTAGGAGGGTTTGGTTGTTACAGTTGTGGTTGATCAATGTTTTTACTATTATCCCCCATTTTAAACCTAATTGAATGTAAACAATTGAATTTAGTTAACAAATTTGAACAATTTTGTATTTGATTTAAAAAAACCTAGTTTTCATGAAAAAAAATATTTTGAATGAATAACAAACAAACTATAAAAAAATACAAAAATTTGAATGAAAGTGATCAAAAACAATAAAAATCCTACCTTTTATTGGATTTTTTTGCAAATTTGGGTCACAAAATCGAGTATGAAGTCCAACTAGATATCGAATTTGCTTGAGTTCGCGCAGCCCGTGGGTAAAAAATAACCCACGAGCTGTCACAGTCCTCTTTTATTGTCTCAGAGAAATCAGATATCTGATTTTTATAGTTAAATTATTTTAAAATAATAATATATTATTATATTATACATTATGTATTATAGTATTATATTATATAATATAATATTACATTATATAATATATAATATAATATAATATTATATTATATAATATATAATATAATATAATATTATATTATATAATATATAATATAATATAATATTATATATTATGTATTATATTATTATATAATATAATATAATATAATATTATATATTATGTATTATATTATTATATAATATAATATAATATAATATTATATAATAGGTATTATATAATATATAATATAATATATAATTAATTTTTTAATTTAAAATTACTTATAAAAATCGGATATCCGATTTGCCTAGGTGGTTACCATGCTAAGGTGTACTGACACCCAGGCCAAGCAAAAAGTCAAAATGGATTTTTCGTGTTTTTAGGGAGTGGAAAAAGATATTTTTTTCACATTGCCAATTTTTGCCCCCCATGATCCCGTACTAAGCCCTAAAAAATATATGATGGCAGCAAAAATTAGGATGTATGAAAAAGTGGGAACCAACATTATGAGTTCACCCATTAACTAGGTAGCAAGCGATGACAACAACTTCAACCCAAAATTTTTGTTCTAGACCAACACCACTTAGCATACTCCTAGCCTTCTCTATAAGCATCCTATTCATTATTTCTACAACTTCATTCAGTTGTAGAGAATATGGAGTTTTCTTCTATCTATGAATGCCACAAACTTTACATAATCTATCAAAATCATTAGAGAAAAAGTCACCACCATTGTCAATCCTCAAATATCTTATTTTCTTTGTAGTTTACAACTCAACCATTGTTTTAAATTCTTTAAATTGATTGGAAACTTCATATTTACTCTTAAGAAATTATACCCATGTTCTGTTGGCATTATAACAAACAAGTGGAGATTGTTGGCACTTCAATAAGGATATTGAGAAGGTTGTTGATGATTATGGATACAACTAATTAAGGATGATTACTGTCTTAATATTATTATTTTGTCATTGATGTCAAGAAATTGATTTTCTAATTTAGTATGATGTTGCCATATCTTAAGAAGTATGATTTGATGAGTATAAAGATGTCAGTAAAAGACACAGAAAGAATATGATGAATAAGGGGAGAAATAAGTTATTCAATGGGCAACTATTACCGAGTTAGACAATGATGAGATCATGATGTTTAGATTGTTTTGATATCATACATATGTTATTGAATTTAAGGTTAATACTATACTATGTTATCAAGCAAAGAACCTAGTCGGTAAACCCTAAGGAACCTAGTCGGTAAACCCTAAGGTTATCGCTATCGGTTAATGAAGGTGAAATGTCTACCGAGTGAAGTTTAGTATTTACCGAGTTGCAACTGAGTAATAACATAATGCATTAAATGATTACATGCATTATTTAATGAAGGAAGCTAATGAGCTGGCTATGATTAAATGATTGGTATGCCGTGAATGAAATTTGTTAAATAATCTATGGCAAAGGAAAATTGGCAGGAAGATCTACAGCTCAGATTGAACCGCAATACCCTAGCACAAGTTCCAAGAAATGTATGCAAGTTCCAAGGTGGGGTAACACGTTTTCAGATCGGCGAATACATTGAACCTGGACAAAGTTTGAAGATATGATGGCTATGATTGATCATGAGAAATGTGATCAAGGAGATTAAGCGGTTGGCAAATTGTTTATAAATAAGGAACTGTTGTTAAACAATGCATGTGGGCAAGTGTATGCATAGGGATGCTACATAGTGATTACCGAGCATTGAAGCTTGAAGACCTGTTTTGTATAACAGAGTATAAAGCCCAATAGATGGACAAGATGAGTCCTATATTGTATTGAGAAAATAAGAATCTGCTTTAGCATTTTAGATGTGAAGTTGCAGATAGATTTTTATTACTGTTATTTTGTGAAGTGACAGAAAATCTCTTAACCGAGTGGACTTAAGAGTCTTATTTGTAAAACCCTCTAGCAAGGTGACATTCTGATTGAGTGTTTGAAATCCTTTAATAAGGTCACTTCTAACAAGGTGAAGATCCTAACAGATCTGAGGGAAATCCCTTAACTGGGTCACATCTAGCAATGTGTTTGTAATCTTTAACAGGATTTGCTTTTAACCGAGCATACTCTAGAAGAGTATATTTCTTAGTGGGTTTGAAATCCCATAGTGGTTTTTCCCTATTTGGGTTTCCACGTTAAATTTGGTGTTATGAGTGCTATGGTGTTTATATGCTTTTGAGTTTGCATGTTTAGTAGTTTTGGATATATTAATGAAATATATGTTACCGAGGTTGAATCTAATGTTTTTATGGAAGATTAAGTTTGTATGATTCACCCCCCTCTCTCATCTTATTTGCTTGGCATCTATACTTACATTAAGTATCAGAACCATCAATTGGTATCAGAGCTTTGGACTCCAAAAGAAAAAGTTTAAAGGTACTTGAGGCAAAGATCCAAAGATTTATAAGAGGGATGCACCGAAGCTGAACAAGTCAAGTTTCTCTACATGGAAGAAAAGGATGAAGCTGCACCTATCAGGAGTTTGGAGAATATGTTGTATATTATCTGGAGAATGATTTCATCACACCAAGCACCTATCCACTGACAATGGAAGAAATAAAGGCAAAGCAAGAACATATCCAAGCAATGATTGAAATAACATCTGCATTGACCGATTCAAAGTTTAATGATCTAGAAGGCTGCAATGATGCAAAGGCTATGTGGGACAAGCTCATATCAGCGTATGGAGGAGATGAACATGTTCAAAGAGAAAAAGTGGACACTCTAAGAGGGCAACTTGAATCTATGAGGATGAATGAAGGTGAGAACATAACCCAGTACAATACAAGACTAAAGGAGATTGTCAATCAAATCAAAGGAGTAGGTGGAACCATTGAAGAAAAGGACATAACAAGTAAGTTGTTAAGAACCCTTCTACCAGCTTATGCAATCCAAGTCTCTGCAATCAATGAATTGAGGTCTGTACCAAATATGCCAGTCTCTTTAGATGCTACTATTGGTAAGCTACATGCATTTGAGTTAAGTAACTTTGATAACAGTGGGTCATCGGTAAATAAAGTTGAATATGCATTTAGTTCTTTTCATCTTGATGAATCTAATGATTACAATGAAAGGAAGTATAAGTACTCTAAAGGAGATCATAGTGGAGCAAGTGAAATATTTCGCAAGAACATGGAGGAAGTACACAAACTGTATGAGGAAATCAGAAAGCAAGACGAGTTTGAAGCACTATTAGCCAGAAGGTTACCGAGAGGCAAAGGTAAGTATAAAGGAAAACTACCTTTGAAATGTTTCAATTGTGATAAGATAGGACATATGGCTTCTAATTGTTCTGACAAAGATTCTACTGAAAAGAGAGATTACCGAGATGACAAGCAGAAAGATAATCATTACAGAGGACACCGAGACTTCAGAAGAAGAGATAGAAAGACATGCTTAATAGCTGATGAGGAATCCAATGATGATAAATCAGATGAAACTGATACAGAGGAATTAGTTTATGTGGCTATCAAAGATGGATCAGATGAAGAAAGGTATGAAGAAAGAGACCTAATATCTCGCATAAATACTAATGACTCTTGGATCATAGATAGTGGATACTCACATCACATGACAGGTGATAAACACAAGTTTTTTATGTTAGAAGACTATGATGGAGGCTATGTAAGATTTGGTAATGATGCACCATGTCCGGTAAAAGGTAAAGGATTCATAACACTTCTTGACAATGCAAACTGCAATGATGTTTATTGGGTTGAAGGTTTGAAATACAATTTGTTGAGTGTAGCACAGCTAAACAACACAGGTTACCGAATAGAATTTTAGAAAGGAATTGTCAAAGTTCATGACAAGAATGGAAAGTTAGCTGCCACTGGGACACAAACAAAAGGTAATACATTTTACCGTGACTCAACTCAGAATAAGTGTCTATATGCAAAGATAGATGATACCTGGTTATGGCATAAAAGGTTTTGTCATGTAAATTTTGATAATCTGATCAAAATAAGCAAGAAGCATTGAGTAAGAGGTCTGTCGAGTCTTGAAAAACCTGAGAATGCTATGTGCCGAGGATGCCAGATGGGTAAAATGACAAGATCAAGCTTTACAAGTAAGTCTTACACTTCTAAGGGAATTTTAGATCTTGTGCACACCGATCTTTGTGGTCCTATGAAAGTTCAAAGTTATTATGGTGATACATATTTCATATTATTTGTGGATGATTACTCAAGGATGATGTCAGTTATGTTTTTAAAAGAAAAATCAGAAGCTTTTCAAATGTTTAAATGGTACAAGGCAAGAGTTGAAAATGAAACAGGAAGACAATTGAAATGTCTTAGATCAGATAGAGGAGGAGAGTTCACATCTGATGAGTTCAACTTATTTTGCAATGATCATGGTATTAAAAGACAAGTCTCTACACCAAGAACTCCACAACAAAATGGAATTACTGAGAGAAGAAACAGATCTATTGTGGATTGTGCTAGAACCCTGATGATTGAAAAGAAAGTACCACAAACATTTTGGAGAGAAGCAATAAGCACAACAATTTGCACCCTGAACCGAGCACAACTGAAGAAAGCTACTTTGAAGACACCATATGAAATCTGGTATGACAAGAAACCTAATGTAAGTTATTTTAAAATCTTTGGAAGTAGATGCTATGTACACAAAGATGATAGAAATGGCAAGTTTGATCAGAAAAGTGAAGAAGGAACATTTCTTGGTTATTCTTCTAGAAGTAAAGCATTTAAATGTCTGATCAAATCATCTAACAAAATAGTAGAAAGTGCAAATGTGAAAATTGATGAATTTGCAGAAAGAAATGATGAAGGAAACTCCAAAGAACTAGAAGATTATGATGAATTTGTCTATGTTCAACCAACAAGTCTTACCGAGAGAACCGTTGAAGAAAATGAAGAGAATATCCAATTACCAAGTGATGAAGATCATACAGAGCCTACCGAGCCTGTATTAGCCAAGTATGTCAGAAGACATCATGCATCAAGTCAGATTATAGGAGATAAGGATGATCTAGTGATGACAAGGAACAAACTGAGACAGAACACATGTCTAATATCTGAATTTGAAACGAGAATAGTGAAAGAGGCATTTAACAGTGAAGATTGGATAAATGCTATGACAAAAGAGATTGATCAAATCAAGAAGAATGACACATGGACACTAATCCCAAGAGCGAAGGACAAAAAAGTAATCGGTACAAAGTGGATTTTCAGAAACAAGTTGAATGAAAAAGGAGAAGTCATTCGAAATAAAGCTAGACTAGTTTGCAAAGGTTATGCTCAAGAAGAAGGAATTGATTATGGTGAAACTTTTGCACCTGTGGCTAGACTAGAAGGAGTAAGAACATTGTTGGAATATGCTGCTTACAAAAATTTCAAGGTATATCAAATGGATGTCAAATCTGCATTTCTGAATGGTGTATTAGAAGAAGAAGTTTTTATTGAACAACCTGAAGGATTTGTTGAAAACAAGAAGGAAGATCAGGTATGTAAATTGAACAAAGCCTTATATGGTTTGAAACAAGCACCTAGAGCATGGTATGAAAGATTGCACTCTTATTTAATCAAGATTGGTTTTATAAGAACAAGTGAAAACAACAATATGTACATGAAGAATAATGAAAATAGAATACTGATCTCAGCCATATTTGTTGATGATATTATCTTTTGTGGAAATGACTCTTTATGCAAGAACTTTGGAAATGAAATGAGAAAAGAATTTGAGATGTCATTAATTGGTGAGATAAAGTATTTTATAGGTTTACAAATACTGTAAATGAAAAATGAGATTTTCATTACTCAATCCAAGTACATAAAGGAAATCTTGAAGAAATTTGGAATGGAGGATTCAAAACCAGTAAGTACTCCTATGGCTATCAGCTGTAAATTATCAAAGAATGATGAATCTGCATCTATTGATGAGACACTTTACCGATCCATGATTGGAAAGCTACATTATGTTGTTCACAGTAGACCAGACATAGCACATGTAGTAGGTGTAGTTGCAAGATTCTCTGCAGATCCTAAGGAAACACACATGACAACAATCAAGAGAATTTTCAGATACTTGAAAGGCACTGAAGATTATGGCTTAGTATATCAGAAAGGAAATGACTTTGATTTAAAAGTTTATACTGATGATGATTGGGCATGCAACATTGATGACAGGAAAAGCACAAGTGGAGGAGCTTTCTTTTTAGGAGAAAGACTAGTGAGTTGGCTTAGCAAGAAACAAGGATGTGTTTCACAGTCAACAACAGAAGCTGAATACGTTGCTGCAGCATTGAATTGTACCAACATAGCATGGATAAAACAACTGTTGGAAGGTATAAATGAGAAAGTTACCAAGCTAGTAACTATATTCTATGAATATACTTGTGCCATTAACATTTCAAAGAATCATGTTATGCACTCTAAGACAAAGCACATCTCTATCAAATATCATTATCTTAGAGAAGAAGCCCAAGAGAAGAAAGTGGTGTTGGAGTATGTTAGCACAAAGGAACAAATAGTAGATATCTTCATCAAGCCACTGCCAAGGGACACTTTTGAGTATCTCAGAAGTAAGTTAGGGGTCCTACCCCTATCTTCTACTCACTGACTGAGTTCGGTGAAGGCATCAATTCAATGACTCTACATAATATCTTTAGGAGTTGATGCTGATTTACACACTTTAGGAGGTTTTCTAAAGTTGTGCAGGAAACAAATACAGGGAAGAAGAATTGAAGACAAAATGCTCTGATCGAGACTAAGTTGATACATAGCAGCAGGAATTCACTTTATACAGGAAGAAATTATGTTTTAGTTCTTTACTTTTTGGCATTGTTGTCAAAGGGGGAGAAGACTGAAGAAAAAGAAGACTGAAGAGAAAATAAGAGAAGACTAATGTATGGGGGAGAATTTTGATGAAAAATAGGAACTTGGTCCATAGAAAGCAAGTAAGAAACTACTCTGTCTACCTTCATTATAGGAACAATCACATGATGATTTCTAGTGGCCGTAGGAATAGTCAACCGCCAGGACAAGAAACTAAATTCTAAAGGAAAATAATTGTTGAATACAAAAGGGTGGAATTCTTACTAAGTGGGCCTCCTTGGCAAGTCTTCCCAAAACTCAACTATGTGCCAAAAACTAGAATATTATCTTATTGATCTAAAAACTTCAGCTACATCATAGTATCTGCTAAAAACCATTATGCAATAAAATTGAAAACTAAAATTTACAATAGTTGATGTTCACATCCCTGAGAAGGGATTTCTGAACTTATTTATAATAAAGAAACTCCTAAATAACTCTAACCATGAGCAAGTACACTCCCAGAACATTAGTAGGATGCCATTTATTACAACATAGAAAGAGGACAAAGAGTTACACTCCAAATAGGAAACAATCAAGTTGTTTCAACTATAGAGGATATCTAGCATATATATCTTTCCTAGATTTATTCTCCTACAAACATTAATACTAAAGTTTCATTATTACATTCTCCAAGCTATAGATAACCGACTATTGACTCCTTCAATACTCATCTTGTTGTGACTTTGTCTTCAACCAACTAACTAGCATGAACTCCCATGCTGTGAATCTTTGACCTTTTCCTATTCTTCATTAACTCTTGCATCACATCATTAATGCATACAAAACAAAGGTATATCTATTCCATGTCAGAATAACATTTATCTATCCACATGCAAGATTAACATGCATAAATCACATAGCATGACCACTTCATCATTAATCATAATTTTAACCAAAAGGAATATATATACAAGGGTAAGTTCATGCTATTTTGTCAAGATCATGAAAACATAATAGGATCATTGCTTAATAGAGTTTTAGGACTTAGACAATATCTAGACCCTTGTCAAAACCTAGTTAAAGTATATAAAACATAGACAAAATTGAGCCATTATTTGAGCTCATCATTCCCCCAACCTATCTTCCTAATGTTTCTCCTCTAGGCACAATGTGTTACATTTTAGCTTGCAACCTGTATTCATTAGGAATAACCTAGCCCGATCCATTATTAGAAAGACTCCAGTAGAAACCTTTGTTTTTCTCTAGTCTATCCCATCTAGATTTTTTGTTGCTTCATCAAAAATATTCTCATACTACCTGCAATTTAGGATTGGCCATAAGAGCATTGGTGGCCAAAAAATGTGAGGAAACCAAATATTCTATTTTGATCAGCCCAAATGTATGTACAATGGTGCTATTCTAACAACTGCATAATAATTCTGGAGGAAACGTGGTTCTGCTTGCTGCAATTCCTTTGTTAAACTGTTCCATCTTTGTGCCAAATATCCCATTACTGTTTGTCCTGCAACAAAACTTATATGTTCAAGCTCTTGGAATATCTCCTCTCTCAAGGCCAAGATTTGAGATTTACATTTAGGTCAGTATAAAATCTTTTGCCAATCAAAGTAGAGGCGTCTTGAATTTATAGCCTCAACCCTTAAGAACAGGGGAATCCAAAATTTCTCTTCCTTATATGCTCTAAAATTTCATCCCCAATTATTTTCCAATATACAATAAAGGATTCCAATTATTGTCATTAGGAACTACACAATTATGAAGATAAAACTCACAAATCAAATTTTTAGTTGCTGCAGGAGAGGACTGATACATCTGATAAAACTCTTGAGGAGTTTCAATGGAATGATCTGTTTGAAATAATTCTTGATAATTTGAAAGAGAGGTTGCGTTCTTTAAGATACATGGCATATACTTGGGGTGGTTTTACTGCATCCTACAATCTATGGTATCATGGTTACTACATTATCCACCTTATTTTGTAATGCAACAATTTCTTTATTTTTCTTCTTAATCTCTTCATCTTTCTGACTAGTTATTTCCTACAACTTAAGGTTTTCTTTATTCTATTCTTCCTCTTTTTTCTAACATATCCATATATAAATCCAAATCTACAGACATCCATGAGAAATGAGTGGGTCTATGTCTTTCAACATGGGGCCTTTTCTAAACCGATTCTCCTTCTTTTTCCTTTTTTGGTTCTTGCTCAACCATTTGTTCTATTGCATCAACTAATCTAGCAAGGCCACTCAAACTTATATTCTCTTGAAGTTATTCTTCCTCCATTACTGGGCCTTGGTATTTTGGAGATAAATTTCTCATTTCCTCATTTTCTGCCACTCATTCTTCTCTTTCTTCTGCACTAGGGGTAGAGTGCTTAGACCTTGAAGAGTCAATTTGAATATTTATTCTAGGCTCACTATGTCTAATTTTCCTAGGTTTCCCCCTGAGTTCGTGGCTTATTCTTTGTAGTGTCTTCTTAACTATTTTGGAGGGCTTGTCATGTTTAGGTCTCTTGATAGATCTACCAACCTAAGTAGTGGTAGCAAGTGACTTTACCTCTTCATTTTTCCTTTTTCTAGGGCTCGGGCCTTCCTTTTCTATTTTTTGTTTCCGTGTCCCTTCCCTTGTTGCTTCATTTTTCTTTGTATTACCTTTCTCCTTTTGGACAACAACCCTAGTCCTTTATGGAGTTTCAGTTTGAATATTGACGTTGGGGTCTACTAAAAATTTACTTACATCTCTAGATGAAGGTTCTTCTATAGGAGAGTCTGTAGTAGAGGCAACCCTAGATGTTGAAGCTCATGGGGTTGATTTAACAGTTTCCTTTGTTGCCCTACCCCTTGATTTTGAAGATTGACCCATACTTCTAGCATTTTTTACCTTAAATGTCTTTATTACTAGGAATTCATCCCAAGGTCATCTGGGAGACATCTTGTAAAGATCTTTCTACAAGCAATTTAATCAAAGAATGATGAGAGACAGAGTTTGACCTACCTTTTTGAGTTTCAGCTGCCATGACTGAGAGTAACTTGTATAAAACATTTGGCACATTTATCCTTCTACCATGTCTCATGTGACTTAGTAGTTTGAAATGATAATGTATTTATTGATGGAGAAGGTACTCCCATAAAAGATAAAAGTGTTTATTATGCATGTAATGATATGATTAGGAAGAAGGTGGGACATTAAGTCCGCCTTATTTGGCTAGAAGAATTCCGGATTGTGAAGTGGCCTTGAATTGCTGCAAGAACTCCTATTTAGTAGATGGTTTATGATAAAACTTCAAATAGTGACCATTGACCAGAAATTTGAATCGCAGAGGGTCAATAGTTATGAGTTGGACAAATCCATTAGGAAATACATTTGCAATTTGATATGGGCCTAACCATCTTGTCTGCAGTTTGCCCATGTTATCTTTATATCTGGAATCATAAAGGAGTTCCCAATCGCTCGTTTGGAACTACTTTTCCTTGATATATTTATCATACGATTTGATACTTTGATTTTGTAGCATTTCTATGTAATGTAAAGCTAATTTTTTTATTTCATCCAAATCATTTAACTACATGATCCTTTCTTTTTGTGTGGTAGATATGTCCATTCCAAGTTCAAGTTTTTTCCTCAGTGTTTTATGTTCAAATTTATTGGGCATCATTGTTGTTTTGATATATAACATCTCAAAAGGAGTAAATCTTGTTGTTGTTTTTAATGATGTTCTATATGTCCATACTACTTTAGGTAGTTTGGCTGCCCAATCTTTTCTATGTAGATCCATTGTTTTAGTGAGAATAGATTCAATTTTTCTATTTGTGATTTATGCCTATCCATTAGCTTATGGATGGTAAGGTGTAGATTTCCTATGCCTGATATTATATTCATTTACCAATGTTGTGAATAGAGTGGAGGTAAATTGAGCCCCTTGATCTATTACTATTTCTGTGGGAACTCCATATTGTGTGAAAATTTCTTCATAAAGAAATTATGCTACTTTTTTATCCCTTGCATGCTTCATGGCCTTAACTTCAACCCATTTTGTCACATAATTTGTACAAACCAAGATGTAAGACTTTCCATTCGATGGAGGGTTAATAGGTCCTACAAAGTCAAGTCCCCATTTGTCAAAGGGTGTTACCACCACTTGTGGATATAATGGCATTTCATTTGATCTTGTTGCTTTTCCCATTCTTTGACATCTATCACATTTTCTAGTGTATTTGGTTGCATCCTTGTGTAGGGTAGGTTAATAGTATCATGTATTGAGTATCTTAATGGTTGTCCTTCTAGCTACAAAATATCCTCCACAGGGCTCATCATGACATGCATGTCGGATGTCATAAGTTTCATCCACTTGGACGCACCTTCTCATTACTTGGTCTGGTCCAATATAGAATAGACACCTTGCTACCCAGGAGAAATTAAAGCTCTTTTTGACAAGCAATCTCTTTTCTTTTGGTGGGAAATGAGGAGAAATCCTATTAGCAACTAGATAGTTAGGTATGTCAGCATACCAAGGTGTATAGACATCAATAGAAAATAAATGTTCATTTCAAAATGAGTAATCAATGCTTGTGGATCTTCATTTTTTGTTAATCTTGATAGAAAATCTACTATCGCATTGGCTTTTCATGGCTTATCAATAATGGTAATATCAAATTCTTGCATCAACAATATCCATCTTGCTAATCTTCCTAAAATTGAGGGTTTATTCATGAGGTATTTAATGGCTGCATGATCTATATGAACAAATATTTGGTAGCTAGTTATGTAGTGTATGAACTTATTAAGTGCATATATGACTGCTAACATCTCTTTTTATGTGACAATGTAGTTAAATTCAGGTCCTTGCAATTTTTTATTGATAAAGTAAATAGTAGTTTCTACATTGGCTTCTTTTTGCCCCAAAACAACACCTATAGCATAATCTGATGCATTAGTATGTATATGAAAGGGAAGTGCCAAATTGGGTCCTTTAAGAACAATTGCTTGGGTCAGTGCCATTTTTAATACAAAGAAGGCTTTCTCACATTGTGGTGTCATTGGAACTCAACATCTTTTGTTAATAAATTATACAATGGTCCTACCATTATGCTGGAATTCTTTATAAACCTATTGTAATACCTTACATGTCCCAAAAAACTTCTGACATCTTTTTGTTTAATAGAAGTAGAGAGATTGAGAATTACCTCTATTTTAGCAGGGTCAACTTGGATACTAGCTTGTGAAATGTAATGGCCACACACAATTCCTTCTTGCATCATTATAAAATATTTTTCATTGTTCAAGGATATATTGTGACCCTCACATCACTGCAAAACATTTTTTGAGTGGCTTAATGCTTCCTCATATATACCCCCATAAGTAGTAAAGTCATCCATGTAGATCTATTAGGATTAGTGACTGTATATGGTGAAAATGGATAACAATAATAACAATATTGAAAGGCTAAATGAATTCAACCACAAAACCCTAGCCTAACAATCAACAAAGATCCACCATAACATATGAAGATTACCTAAGACAATGCAAATCACATGAAATCACAAAGATTATACCATCACATGTCCAATAGGGTTTTGATCTCCATTCTTCCTATGTCCATTGATCTTGCTTGATATATTTGCTCTCAGATTTTATATGCACAAGAGCTCAACAAAGAACGAAATGTGGTTGCAATTAGGATCGTAGTGTAGTCAAGTCCTCCAAATTGTCGATTAGGTCATTAGAATGCTTGATTAGGGTTTGATAATGAAGAAAGCATCTCCTTATATAGAAGACACAATATGAAATGGAGGGATAAGATTGAGAGGTGTAAAAGGAGGTCGGCTAGGATTAGAGGGTAGGTAAAAGAAATAATAAAATAATGAAAGGGGTAGGTAGTGTAGGAATTAAGAGATGAATGACATGTGTCATGTGTAGAAAAGGCTAATGAATTAATTAATTAAATAAATATTTATTTAATTAATAGAAGAAGTAGAATAATTAAATAAATAAGAATATTTATATAATTTAGGAAAAGGATAATTTAAATAAATAAATGTATTTATTTAAATGAGAAATAAGGCTAGAAGAGGATAAATGAATTAATTAAATAAATAAAGATTTATTTAATTAATAGAAGAATTAAGCTTAGATAATTAAATAAATAAAATATTTATTTAATTAGACATGACAATTTTAGGTGTCTACAGTGACAATCTCAAAGATATTGAGAGGGGGGTGGGGGGCGGGGGGGTGAATCAGTATCTAACCAGTTGGTAGAATATTTGACCTTATTAAGTATTTTGCATTCCAAAACAGTGCACCAGTAAATAAGAATTAATGCAGTAAATAGGAATAATAAAGACAACCTTGAAAACACACCATAACACAAGTTTTTTAACGAGGAAATCCAGTGTGGGAAAAACCTCAGTGGGATTTGTGACCCACAATATTCACTCACTGGCCAATGAATGGATATTACTTACAATGTGGTGCCTGCACATGCAGGAAGGCCAATTGCCTAGAGCTCACTGCTCAATTTACAAAATGGAAGTCTCACTGACTTACAAAATGGATTATGAGAATCCAATAAGATGTACTGCTACAATTCAACATCTGCTATGCTAGGTTCAGTATTGGTTTAAGCTCATACTATAACCATAACCTTATACAAAATTTGCCTTAATATTTGCTTATCACTTCTACCATATCCATCATATCCATCCTCTATATCAAAATGATTTACAAGATCTCATACATATATGAGTCTATTACAATATGCCATGTAGGCTTTACAAAAGATATTTACAATTAAATACAATAAATAAAAGTTTTTCCTTGTCGGCTGGAGTGTCGGTATACATTGTTGTCACTATCGGTGAAGTGTCTGCCGGTGCCGGTGCCTACCAGTGGTTGTGGTTGTCGGTGGTTGTGCCTATTGGTGGTTGTGCCTGTCGGTGGTTGTACCTGTCGTTGGTTTACTAGATGAATGCCACAAGGTTGCCTAAAGGTTTCCACAAGGTTGCCATCAATGACAACACCTTCAATTCTCATTAGAGTGTGCAATGCCAACAATCTCCCCCTTTGGCATTGATGGCAACACTCGTGAGAAAAATCCAAAAATTGTCCCAAAAAGTGAAGTCAAAAATTTTACCAAAAATGTGTACTCCCCCTGAGTAGATGATCTCCTCTGATTAGCCATTTTTCTCTGTCCACTACTCCCCATTTGACATCAATGACAAAGGTTGTCAAAAATTGTCAAATGAGTGCAGAATTCACCTTGAAGTTTGTAACTGGTTGGTTAAAATCTGGAATATGTCAGCTAAAACCAAGTTTAAACTATGTACAAATTTGTTGTTGTCCTTCATGGTTGCCTCAGTTCTCTGGATTGTACCAATGAGATGATGAATATGCTCCTCCAGTGACTTTTGCCCTTGAATTAATGCCTTAGAGATCTCTTTCTCAGAGAGATAAGGTTGTCTAATTTATGACTGAGTTTGTACTTAAGCTCTCTGGCATTTGCCTTGATCCTTGCTTTCTCTTTCTCTAGCTTCTCCAATTTTTCCTCAAATCCTGTTATCTCTTGCTCAATAATTGATATAGGTTCAGATGAACCAATGATATTATCAACTATATCATCTATCTCCTTTTGAACTTTTCTTATTTCCTTATCAATATCCTGAGTCAATAGTTGTGTTTTGCAAGTATTCCTGTATAGTTCCTTATACTCCAAAATTGTTGTATTAAGTGTCGATAAAAGTGTATTAATGTGTTCCATGCACTTGTTTATTGTTTCCTCAAAGAATTTTTCTTTTTACTTTTCCATTTTCTCTTTGAATGTTTCCTCATTTATTTGATCAACTGTCAGAATATTTTCAGCAATATATTTAGACAATGTGTCTAACTGACTTAAAGAATCCTTTACATTATCCTCATTGCATTTTGGTGCAATCATCTTAATAATAGGAATGGTATCATCAATTGCCTTATAGGCCAATGCATTATAATTAGTTATTTTCTTTATTGAGTCCAGAAATACCTCTGTTGCATTAGTAGGTCAGAATTTACTTATTGAAGTGTTTGACGTCTGACCAACTACCTTTACAATTTCAGTGCTTCCAGTGGGAGTAACCAATTTTCTTGTATCGACCTCTGGTGGATCAGTCTGACTTTGCATTTCAACTAGCAATGGTTTTGGTTTCTCAGTGATTACCGGTTGCACTACCTCAATGTGTACCTGTGTATTTGTCAGTTTCTCTGTATTATCAGCTGCCGGTATCTCTATCACTATTTTTGTAGGTTTCTGAGTGCTTGCATCAAAATTACCAGCAACCATTTTACTGCCCAAGGGTTCCACTGAATGCTCTATTTGCTATGCTTTCCCTGTTTGTGTTTCAACCTCAATATTTTCTACCAGTTGCTCAATGTTTCCAATGTTAGCAAAATCATTTTTCACCTCGGTGCTATCCTTATCCACTACAATGTTTACTTCCTGAGTATCAATATTCATGGTGTATAAAATTTTTGACTCAGGGTTAGTGTCCTCATGTGGTGTGTCAACATTTTTAGTAGCCAATATGTCTTCAGTCTGTATCGGTGGAGTAACCAAAGGTGGTGGTAGGTTGTCAGTTACTTTTATGTTTGGTATTCCACCTACTTTACCTTTCCCATTGTCTCTCTCCTTTTGATATACTTTGAAAGTTTTCTTTGGTCTGTTTAACTCTTCTTGTTTTTCCTTCTCAACAAAAAGATATCCCATTTATCTGTTGTTTCTTCTACAATTTCATCGACTCTACCAACCATTAGGCTCACATGCTCGTGTCAACTTACAAAAACTGTTATGTTAGCTTCACTAATTAGTTCATCAATTTCCTCTATAGAGTTAACCGGATGTACAACTAGGAGTTTCTCAATCTTAAGTTTCTTATCAAGCTCGATAACTACAATCCTCTTTGCATCTAACCTCCTATACAATTCATTTGGCAAATCATCTACAACTTCTATTAACACTTTCTTGTATATGTCAAGATGTAGAATTATGCTATTCTCAATACTTTCCTTTTCTGCATTAGTGAATGTATTATACAGTTTGCTAACATTTGATAGATTGTTGTCATCAGTGATTTCACTCAATAAGTTATCCAAAGGTGGTATAACTTGTTTTTGTTTCTTCTTTGGTGTCAACTTCTTTGCCGGTGGTCTCACTACCTGTTGCTTCTTTCTAGTTTTCTTGGGTGAAGAAGAGGGTACTAATGAGGGTTTTCTCTTCCTATCAACTCTCTTGAATTCTGTAGGAATTTCACTCTCAGATAATGTACCAACCAGTGAGATATGTGCCTCCAGTTGTAATCCTTCTAGGTCACTTTCCTTTATTTTGGTTATGTTCATTGTGTTTTCTTTTATTTCCTTAACTTGCTTTGTTGCACTCCTTATGTATTTTTCTCTTTTCTTTCTCTGTTTCATTGTCTGTACACCAATGTCTATTATTTTTGCATTTCCAAAAACCTTTTCTTCTGGTTCTCTAGGTGCCTCTAACAGAGCTTTAGCATAAGTTTCAATAATATTTGTATCTACCTCATACCCCATTTCAGTTACCCATAAAATTGTAGGAAGAACTGCTTCCATCCAAATTTCATCCTTTTTTATCACAAAACATATTTCTTTGTTGTACTTATCCACAACACTCTGTGGTAGTCTCTCCCTGGTTTTCATTTTTGCTTGGAAGGTTTTGAAGTACTTAGTGATATTATTTTCCTTATCAGTGCCCATGCTGGTGAAGATTTATAGCAATTGTTTGCCTACCGATATATCATATCCAAAATCTTTCTTTCCAATATCGGGAACTTCTTTTATGAAATATAATATAAGAGATACGAAAAGTTCCTTTCTTATCACATTTTATCTTTTTTTAGATTATCTATCAGTTCATCTTTTAGCCACTCACATACATCTATTTTTGCATCATTATTGACCATATCATAAGCACTTTTAATGCAGAGACTGGAAACTGAATTGAGTCAGTTTGCATGTGTGGTCTTGTAGCCTAAGATCATACTTATTAATTTGACATTTACATCCTTGACATCATTTACTCTCAGGGATCTACTATCATATGTTGCTACTGTTAAGGTCATGACTGTGTTATTAGGTACCTTCTTAGTCTTATCCGGCCTGCTACTGGTGGAGGGTAAACCTGTCACTGCCTTAATTGCTTCCTTGGTGATTTTGCAAACTGAATCTAGCCAAAGAAATTCCCCATGAACCCTGCTAAGGCCAATTCTTACTACCTCCTTAGGAAATTCAGGGATGTCCAAGATTTCCACAAAACCTAAGGTCTCAATTACCTTGTGCTCGGGTTTTACATTCCCATTTTCATAACAGATAACAGTTTTAAACATTTTAAATACTTCCTCAAAACCTAATTTCTCAATATTGCAGTGAATGTAAATTCTAGGGTCTTCAACATAAGCAACACCTTTTGGAATTTTTGAAAAAGCACCTATGGAATCATCTTGTTTCGCTATCTCGGGAATGATCTTAAAAATGACCCTAGGGCATTTCACAACTTCCACAATAGTAGGGTTTGCAATAAATTCCGAAGCAGAGGAGGAAGCCATTGAAAAATACCTTAAGTTGCTTGATAATGGTTTGAGTGCTTGAAAGAAATCGCTTCACTTCTTCGCCTTGGATGTCAGATTTTGTGCTCTCTGAAAGTTTGAATGCTTGGTGAATTGAAAAAGGGGAAAATAATTATTTATAATGTCTTTTCTTCCAACAACCGCATTAAATGCTTGTCAATTAAGTGAAACTTAACACATTTGCTAGTAGAGAAGAAATCCATCTTCTCACCATCAACCGAGGGTAAAATTGCATGATATTCAACTTGTTGCAATACCCCCAAAGGGTTACTTTTCAGTTGGATGAAGAATCTCCTGCTGGTGGAGTAATACTCTGTTCTACTAGTGAAGGAATAGTCTCATCAACATTCTGATCTCTCTTTCTAATCCATTGTTTTGAAAATTCTTGCTTGACCTCATCTACCTTCTCTTTGCCTTTCAAACTGGGTCCTTTATTATTTGTCAATGAAGTCTTGCTTCTACAAAAAATTTCAATATGTCCAATCTTGTTACAAGCATAGCAAGTCACATTGTTCTTCTAAATAGCCTTTCCATATCCTATGCCAGTTGTTGTTCTACATTGATTAGATAAGTGCCCAAATCTTCCACAAACATAAAATCTCACATTAATTCTATAGTTTTTTAAATTGTGACCAATTTTGTTGCATTTGGATCATTGACCGGTGGGTGCATTAATGTTCTGATTGTTTCTAGATCTGCACTGATTTGCTCTATGACCATACTTGTTACAAATAAAGCATTTCCCATTCAATTTGTAAGCATTAGGTTGTCTTACCAATTTATTGTGATCATGATTGTTTGCAGTACCGGAACTTTCACCAACTTCAAATCCAAGTCCATTAGTATCTCCATTAGGTTTCTAACTTTTCAGCATATTATCAAGTTCTTCTGAACTTTTCTTGAATTTCTCTTTATGTTGATTTGCAGTAGCCAACTCATTTTCCATAATTCCCTTTTGTCTCATAAGTTCAATTTTATCATGTTGCATGTGAATCAGATCTGTCTTCAACATATCATTTTCATGACTAAGTCTTAGATTTTCATTTCTAGCATCATTGAGTCTCCTAGTTAGGTCATCTTCATTCTTTTTCCTGTCTTCAATGTCTTTGCAAAATCTCATAGTCATGTCCTACATTTCATTCCTCATAGTACTATTTTCTTGCCTCAATTGTTCGCAAGATCATTAAGAGTTTCCTTTTCATCATCATCACTCTACATCTTTTCATGAAGTTCTTTTCTTTTATTTCTAGCAATAGTAAGATTTTCCTGAAGTCCTTGAATGAATTCCTGTGCAGACCTCATATCATCTTCAAGTTTGATATTCTTCAACTTCTCTGCATCATAGTCCACAAGAGCTCCTTCTAATTGCTTTCTTAAGTTCTCCATCTGTACCGGTGTCAGAATCTTCCTCAAGTTGTTAGGATTTTGAAAATAGAGGACCAGGGTCTGATACCAATTGTTAGGATTAGTGACAGTCCCAAAGATACCGAGAGGGGGGGGGTTGAATCCGTATCTAAATGGTTGGCAAAATATTTGACCTTATTAAGTATTTTGCATTCCAAAATAGTGTACCGATAAATAAGAATTAATGCAGTAAATAGGAAAAATAAATACAACATAGAAAACACACCATAACATAAGATTTTTAAAGAGGAAACCCAGTGTGGGAAAAACCTCGGTGGGATTTGTGACCCACAATATTCACTCACTAGCCAATGAATAGATATTACTTACAATGTGGTGCTTGCACATGCAGGAAGGTCAACTACCTAGAGCTCACTGCTTAATTTATAAAATGGAAGTCTCACTGACTTACAAAATGGATTATGAGAATACAATATGATGTACTGCTACAATTCAGCATTTGCTATGCTAGGTTCAGTACCGGTTTAAGCTCATACTGTAACCATAACCTTATACAAAATCTGCCTTAATATTTGCTTATCACTTCTACCATATCCATCATATCCATCGTCTATATCAAAATGATTTACAAGATCTCAAACATATATGAGTCTATTACAATATGCCATGTCGGCTTTACAAAAGGTATTTACAATTAAATACAATAAACAAAAGTTTGTTCTTGTCGGCTGGAGTATCGGTATACATTGTTGTCGCTATCGGTGAAGTGTCTGCCGGTGTCGGTGCCTGCCAGCGGTTTACAAGATGAATGCCACAAGGTTTCCATCAGGGACAACACCTTCAATTCTCATTAGAGTGTGCAATGCCAACAAGATCTCCATGCAATCATGTGATATATCTAAGAATATGCTTATGGCCACTCTTTGAAAAGTAGCCAGAGCATTACATAATCCAAATGGGAGTATAGAGTACGCATAGGTTCCCCATGGGTAGACAAAGGTTATTTTTTCTTGGTCCTCAGGTGCAATGCTTATCTGGTTATATCCACTGAATCCATCTAAGAATCAGAAGTACTTCTTACCTACTAAAGAATCCAGCACTTGGTCAATAAAAGGAAGTGGAAAATGATCCTTCTTAGTTACATTATTAAGTTCTCTATAATCTATATAGACCCTCCATTTTCCATTCTTTTTGGGCACTATAACTAGAGGGGATACCCATTGACTGTCAGATATTGGGTATATAAATCTTACATCTAATAATTTTTGAAGCTCTTCTTTTACTATCTCCCTTAATGTAGGATTGATTATCCTCTGTGGTTGTTGTAGACGTATAAATCTAACCACTTTCTTAAATAAATATTTAATATTTATTTTAACCCCATCCCTCCTATTAATTAAATCCTATTTAATTAATTTCTTCATTTTCATCTATTTGATTAAGTGAGTTAATCAATTTATTTAATTAAATTCACCTAAACCTTTTCTAGCCTTTAATTAAATAAATCACTTTATTTAATTAATTCCCCTTTCTTCCTTTTAATTAAATTTACATTTAATTAAATCCCTCCACTTGTATTTATGCAAGTTGCATCTATTTTTGTTGAAATAAAACATTTTATTTTAATTAAAATTCTTTTTCTCCCACTTGCCCTCTCCTACATTGCCCACTTGTCTCCTAATCATTCTTCTAGAACCCTTCTAATCGAAATCAATTAGCTTTAATCCCTCTAATCATGTCATTTCCCTAAATTTGAGGAGGTCACTTCTCAAATTTGGAAGAAAGTCTTCTAAATGCATTAAAGGCTTTGTTCCTTCAACAAGTTAACTTGTTGAGTTCCCCCAAATTTGGAAGGACTCTTATTAATTTGTCCCCAAACTCTTCCAAACCATTAATGGTTAATTCAATCTCCCCTCATGGTTAGAGACTTTCTCTCTAACTTAACCCTCATCTAACCCAAGGATCTCATCAAGCACTCATGGATTTGACCCTAGTTATCATATTAACCCTTGCACAGGAGTTTACCCCTTGGGTAAAATCTTTATCTAATGGATGACCTTAACCTAACCATAACCTTACCTCCTAAGGTAACCTTCATGTATCCTCTAGCATTTAATGCCTCTTGCATCTCCTCTCAAGCCACCTCTTGTTGAAAATTGTCACCATTTCATTGGTGAAACTTTTAAACATGGATTGAGTAACTTTCAATCCTAGCCATTGTTAAGGTTATTCAATCTTAACCCTGCATTGCCCTATTTTCCCTATAAATAGAGCTCTCATTCCTCATTCTCCATATCCAAGTTTCATGCATCTATATTGTAGTCTAAATTGTATTAAGCAATTTAGTCTCTCTTTATTAGAATATCATCAAAACATTTAGAAGCATTTTCATATCAATAGTATGTCAAGTTAGGTTCTCAAGTTGCCAAATTAAATTTCTATATCGTGAAACTTGACTCATATCATTTGGCACACTTTCTTGTGGGGGAAAATTGAACTAAACCTCTACTTGACAAGTAAGCTTGAGTATCCAAAACAAAGTACCCATATCAACCATCAACATCAGCATTGATCATTTTGTATGACCACTCCCCATATTTTGAAAAGAAGAAGTCTTCATCAAAAGACTAAGTTGAAGAAGAGACAACCTAGTTCTAAGGCACTTATCAAGGTACCCACATGACATACCTGAAAAAGAAAAGATGGAGATCTTCATAGACAACTTAAATAGTGAAATGAGTTATCGTCTCAAATTGTAATGTCTTCCTACTTTTGCAAAGTTGATCAAAAATGGCATCCAAGTAGAGGAAGCCTCCATCAAGAAAGGGACCTTGAAGTTCTTCAAGGAATGTGTTAGTTCATCAAATAATAACACCTACAACAACCAAAACAATAACAACTCAGACAAGTCCAAGTTTTAGACTAAAAACATTGTTAATGATGGTGTGGTAGACAACGTTAAAACAAAACTACCAGTGTTAAACCTATCTAGCATTACTCCATCAACAAATCCTCAAAACAACAAACAAAGAACCAAAAATCCAAGAATAAACAATTAAGGCAATATCAACCAAGGGAATAACAATAACGCTAATCCAAAACCAACACCATATCGATGAAAGTTCACACCTTTGGCACAAACCCTTGAATCTTCATTTCGAGAGCTATTGGAAAATAAGGTCATTACATTACCAAATGTAAGAGATTTTGACCCTCAAATCAAACCACCATGGTGGTGTGTGTGTGAAATTTTGGGAGCCTGCAAGGGCACAAACACTTCAATAAACCATTATTTGCATGGGTTAGTTAATCAAAAACAACAAAATGAAATCCATTGCAAGTTAGCTTATTGCCTCCTAGAAAGTGCGAGTGTGGATTGCTCTCAGACTACTAAGCTATGCAGTGACTAGACTACACTCAAACAGAGGATTTTTTAAATGCATGCAACTAGGTGAATGCAAGATTAATTGATTAAGAAAAATGAGATTATCAAGTTAAATGATCAAATCTCTAATGAAGCTAAGCTAGATTATATGCAAGAAATTGAATCTAGATAAGAGAAATGAATCTAAGCTAATGAACTAGAATTCTAAATGATTCTAAGATTAAATGAAATCCGACTAAAAACTAAGTTGATTGATGAATTAAGTATGCAAAGCTTCTTCAAAATTTCCTTGATAAACTGCAACACAATATTAGCATAATAACGATGTAAAATTCTCGGATGCTGATTGAAGAATGAGAGCCTGAATTTATAAGAAAATCAAGAGGGAGACCAAAGGTCAGGATTGATCTTTAATGAACAGCCGAGATTGATTCGAAGGAAGCACAATCCAGGTGAAATGATTTGATTGGATAATTTAATTCCATTTTGGAGAGATAAGATTGAGTTCAAATTAGCAACTCAGATTCTTTCCATTTTTCTTGAGTTCAGTCGATTTGTTTCCTTGTTTGAATTTTTGTGCTCATAATTTCCAATTTATTTTTCAAATTAATTCCTCTTTCTTGATTTGTTTCCTTTTTTTTAAAGATTTATGGCAATTTTTATTTATTTATTAAATATGAAAAAGATATTTAATTAAATAAATGAGATATTTGATTTTAAAAATATTTTCTATTTTGAATTTTGAATTTGATCAATTAATTAAATGAGAATTAATTAATTGTAATTGGCATGTTGCATTTTTATACCTTAGGAATTAATTAATCAGGCTCTCATGATTGATTTAAATTAATTATTTGATTTAGGACCTTGATGAATTTTATTGAATTTAAGCACATTAGTCGAGATTAGGGGCCCATGGTTTTGGATGACCATTTTTAGGGTATTACATTTGCCCCTCTTTGAATTGATGTGTGAGCAATGCGTTGATTCAAAGAACAATTCATGTCTAGGAAATGTCAATTTTGAACTTGATTGATCACGAACCCGATGAAGAGAGAGGTATTATGTTTGTTTTGAAGCGATGAAACTGAACAAACTGATTGAAAGCCATATTGATCCCGAACTTGATTGAACTAGGACCAATGAAGAGCAAAGATACCAAACTTGAACTTGATGGATCAAGAAGTGGATCTTATTTATCTAGAACTTGATTGAACTAGACACAGTGAGCGAAGATAAAACCAATCTTGAACTTGATGGATCAAGACACGATGAGCGAAGATAAACTATTCAGCTTGATTTGATGCGATGAAACTGAACACCTGCTTAGATTGAGCATGTGATCAAAGACACTCTTTAAACCCTTGATTGAGTTTAAGCGAATAGTCAACTTAATGAAAAGCAATGAAACTAATTACCGTTAAGAGACTGATTCAGATGAAGACAATATCAGCTTGATTTGATGCGACAAAACTAATATGCCCCTAGAGATTGATTTGATTCAGCTGATCAAGAAATCTCAACTTGATATGAAGCGATGAAGCTAAGATGCCCCTAGCGATAAGGTCTTGTTTGATGTTCGGTAAAGATTAGTTTCTCAATTTGTAATGAAGATTTTGAAAAAAGTTGTCAACTTTGAGGATGTGATCACTGATGATGATGATGTCATGAGTATGCCTCCTCAGCAGCGAAATTGAAATATTGGTAGGTTGCGCAGTGATTTTAAGTAATTTGATAAAAAGATTAAGTGATTAATGATTTGAGCGCAAAGAATGATTCAAAGGGACATTTGAAGATTTAGCATTGATTGATGAGAAATTGAGCACAAATTGAAGAAAAGAATGAGCATTTGATGAAAGCACTAAGTGGTCACAGTTGTGCAAAATTGAGTAGGAAGATGATCTTAGATTTCGATTTCGATCTCGAAAATGGAATCAGGATGGTCAAATTAACCAAGGGTGCAGTTTTACGCCAATCGGAGCAAGTTGAAAATTAGGGTTCTGACTATATAAGACCTGGAGGGGTCATTTTCAAGTCATTTTCACATCCTTAGTTTGAAAATTTGAAAACTTTTTAGGGACACGCTAGTAGCGTCATAGCATGAGGCTCTACGTCAGTCGAACAGGGCAGCATATTATGTGGTACCATATAGTGTGGCTATTCTTGTTGCTCAGTAGGTGATCCCCTACTCGCAGTATATGGCTAGATTGGAGGGAGTTCAAGCACCTAGGGTTGATGATGGTGGTGCTGAATAGACACCTCCTCTTCCACCAGGCGATGAGGGAGAGGGTCATAATTAGTTTTTGGACATGGCTCTTGATTTTGTTGTATACCCTAGTTTTGTAGCCATTGACGATTCTTGCTCCAATTTGACAGATTTTTGAGATCATTGTACCTCAATGACATTGAGATGATATATATATAGGAGCTCTTGATTATTGATCTTATTGCACTTGTGTTTGTTGATTTGATTTCATGAGATGTTCTATTATGCTTTATGCTATATGATGCTTTACATGTATGCATTTCTTTTCTAGTATGGATGTATGCTATGATGATGATTATGAATTTTGTTGTTCCTTTTCATATGCAAATAAATGATCTAATGGATGAATATGATAATGCAAAATGTGAATGCTATGCATGTGTTTTTTTGTTTTTTTCTTCACTTTTTAATTTTTTTTTTTTTATGCAATTATATGAATGCAAATGATTATGATGTGGATGTATGAACCTATTATGACATGTATGCAGCTAACATCTTATGTAGGAATGATGATAACATAGGTGCTCAATCGTTGTGATGAGAATGATCCAGTTGACCAGTTAGTCGTGAAGAGAAGGTTGATTTAAATTCAAGCTCCAGGTGAAGAAGACCAAAATCATCATTAGTATGCCAGATTCACCATGCAATGCACGAAACTTAACATAAATGCAAAATATGCAACTAGGACCTAGTCATTGAATTTTGAATCGCTTTTTTGTCATCATTGAGCATTAAATATAGGAAATAGACATAAGCATCAAGGCACACAGAGCTAGGATGACCTAAATGTCCTATCCTCTTTGATATAGCAGTCAAACATAAGCACCAAGGCAAAAGGAGGCCAAGATGACCTGAATGCTTCTTGCATGCAAACACAACAGACACTTTAAATAGACAAGGAAATAGTTCTGACCTTACTGAAGCGTGCATATAAAAAAAGTCAAGGTATGTGAGGCCATTTCACCTTAATGCGAAGGATCTTATCACAGACACCTAGTTTATAAGACGTTTTTAGATCATCAAAATCACATCCACAAGCAGAAAACAAAGAAAGGTATAATGTTGATTGATTGCAAGCCATGAGGGTTCTAAGGAGAACCAAGGGGGTTCACGAAACTTACTAAAGTTTATGCACAAAAAAAATAAAAGTGAGAAATTAGGGAATACCGAAGTTACGTTGATAGATGGAGCGCTTGTGAGTACAAGAGGTGCCTGTTTACCAGGTTGTCACCTTCTTGGCAGAGATCTTTTTTTTTTTTTTTTTTTTTTTTTTTTTTTAGGACTTTTACTTGTACAGAGTAGCCAGAGCTTAAGAATGATTTAGATGTATAATTTCTTCAAATGGATGGTGTTGATTGGCTCTTGGAGCTGTTCTCCTTCTAATGTAGAGAGCTGATAGGCACCTGAGCCAAATTTTGTCGTAACAATGTAGGGACCCAGCCAGTTGGGTTCAAACTTCCCTTTTTATTCCTGGTCTTGCTGATTCTTTGGATTTTCTCTTAGCACAAGGTCACCAACCTGAAATTCACTATATCGAACCTTTTTTTATATCCTCTAGACATTATTTGTTGATAAGCTCTTAAGTGATTGAATGCTACTTGTCGATGTTCATCAAGCAACTCGAGTTCATGCAACCTGGATACTCTCTGGTCTTCATCGGTGATTAGATTTTGCAAGGAAATTCAGAGATGGGATTTCCACTTCTATAGGAATGACTGATTCAACCCGATATACTAAAGCAAAAGGAGTAGCACCAGTAGGAGTTCTAATGCTTGTTCGATAAGCCTACAGTGCAGGATTGATATGCAGATGCCAATCCTTTCCAGATTTGTTCACTGTACGATGCAAGATTCTTAGCAACATTTTATTGGATGCTTTAGCCTGTCTATTACCTTAAGGGTAATATAAAAAGAACCAGTATTGTTTGATCTTGAATTTTTCACATAGCTCAGTTATGTCCATATTTTTGAACTATCCCCCATTATCAATGATGATTGAAGAGGGAATCCCATACCGATAGATTATATGATTCAAAATGAATATGGATACTTTTTTCTGAGTTGCTTTGATGAGAAGAACCACTTCGACCCACTTTGTGAAGTACTGAGTAGCAATAATAATGAATTAATGTCCATTTGAAGAAGCTTGATAAATCTGAACAACCAAATCAAAAGCCCATTGTTTAAATGGATAATGTGTTAGAAAGGGAATGAGTTCTCTTACCAGGGCATGTATGAAATTACCATGTAATTGGCATTTTGGACACGTCTTAACATATTTCAAAGCATCCTTTTCCGTATCAAGCTAGTAGTAGCCAGCCCTTAGCAATTTACATGCTAATGTTAAGCCATTCAAATGAGATCCACAAATACCATCATGGACTTCAAATAGTTCTTGTTGAGACTCTTCTGATTCTAAACACATAAGAAAGGAACCGTCTAACCCTTGCCTATACAGATTGTTAGCAATGGTAACATAACAGGAGGCATTACGGATTAGGTTATGTTTTTCATTACGGGTGAAATTTTCTTGGATAGCTTGGTCTCAAAGAAAGGAATAGATATGGCTGTATCAATATGAGTCTTGTCCAATCTGGGAGTCAAGGGAGTCATATGCAGGGTAGAAAAGCTCTTCCACCATAAATTCATAGCAGAATTCTAGCTCTTGTAGCTGTGGAATGGATGCCAATGTTGCCATAGCATCTACTGCTCTATTTGTTGACCTTGGAATTTTCTCAAATGAGATGAACACAAAGTATTTCTTGAAGTCATCCACCATTATTTTATAAGGCACCATCTTTTCATCTCTAGTCTGATATAGGTCATTGATTTGATTGATCACCAATTGAGAGTCACCATATATGTGCATTTTTGTGACATTCCATTCAAGTGCCAGCTGAATCTCGTTTACCAAGACTTCATATTCAACAATGTTATTTGTATAAGGAAAGAGTAACTTGTATGCCTTTGGTATGGAGTATTTCTAAGGAGTAATGAAAATAATTCCAACTACCGACCCCTGATGGGTGAAAGATCCGTCAAAGAACATCTTCTAGGATCTCTGAGTGAGATGCCAAATCAATTTGTTTGGATATTCAATGTTCAAGGGTTGATCATCTTATAGAGAAGCATCTGCAAGTTGATTCGCTATGGCCTGCCATTTCATAGCTTTCCTTTCCACATATTCAATATCAAATTCTGTCAACACCATGACCCATTTAGCCAGTCTACCGATGAGGGTAGCCTTACTGAAGAGATATTTTAGTGGATCAATCTTAGCTACTAACTTTATGGAGTGAGCTAACATGTAGTGTCTTAGCAATGTGATGAAAATACCACTGCTAAGAAAGCTTTCTCAATTACTCGATAATTTTTCTCATATAATGCCAGTGTTTGACTGATATAGTATATAGCTCTTTCCTTATTGTTTTCATCCTGCTAAGCAAGGAGTGCCCCCAACAATGTCTCAGTAGCTGAAATGTATAGAATTAATGGTTTTCCTTGAATAGGCGACATTAGAATAGGCAGATTGGAATGATATTCTTTGATTTGTTGAAGATGCTGCTCACTTTCCTCATCTCGGTTATATGTTACTCCTTTCCTTAATGCTTTGGTGAAAGGTTGAGCTTTGTCTTCTAGCTGAGATATAAAGTGTCAAATTGATTGTAGACGTCCTTGCAGTGTCCTCATTTGACTGATGTTCCTAGGTAGAGGCATTTCCATTATGGCTTGGACCTTCTTAGGATCAACCTCAATTCCTTTCTTTGAAATGATGTAACCAAACAATTTCCCTGATGTCACTCCAAATGCACACTTTTTAGGATTTAGCCAGAGCTTGAATCTTTTCATTCTATCCAGTATGAGGCCCAATTCTTGGATATGTGTGGATCTCTTCATGGTCTTGACTAGGGTTCCATCAACATAATCATCCATGTTATTGTGCATCATATCATGAAAGATAGTGGTCACTGCTCTTTGGTAAGTTTATCCTGCATTCTTTAGTCCAAATGGCATGACGTTCCAGCAGAAGGTTCCCCATGCACATGTGAAGGATGTCTTTTTTTGATCCTCGGAAGCTATCTTGATCTAATTATAACCAAAGAATCCATCTATTAATGAGTACATCTTATATCCAGCAGTCATGTCCACTATCATATCAATGTTAGGCAATGGAAAATTGTCTTTTAGACATGCTTTGTTGAGATCTGTGAAGTCTATGCAAACCCTAATAGATTTGTCTGCCTTGAATACAGGTACTATGTTTGATATCCATTCTGCATAGTCTATAAATATGTTGAATCCTGCTTTGAGCAACTTTTCGAGTTCAGCTTTGACTAGCAGTGCCACATGAGCATGCATCTTACAGAGTTTTTTCTTGGCTGGTTTAACTCCTAGTGCAATAGAGAGATGATGCATGATGAGATCAGGATCTAGGCCTGATATATCGGAGTATGTCCATGCAAAGTTGATCTTTTTCTCTAAAAAGAGGTTGCTGAAATATTTTAACTCTTCCGCTGACAGTGATTGAGATAAGTGGATGATATGTGGTGTCTCTTGACTTCCAACACTCATAGGTTGAGTTGGTTCAATCAATACTGAAGACCTTTCTTGGAAGTGACTTGGTAGCATATCAAGTATCTCAACCTCAGGTGCCTCAGAGAGGTTTTCACCCTTAGGTATATCCTTTAATTTTACTTTTCTTTGTTTTGACATCGCCACAGTGTGGTTTTCGTCATCATAACTTTTATTTTTCTTTTTACTTTTATGATTGAGATACTTGATGTTTGTTTCAGTCATGTTCTCGCTATAGTTACTAATGAAAGAGCCTATTGGTTCAACTGCATTCAGATAACAGGCTAGGGTATGGTCGTCAGAGAAGACTAGTAGGTTCATGTGTTTGCTTTGGAGCGTAAGGTCAATCAATTCAAGGTGGACAAGCATTAGAGATCCGATAGGTTCAAGGAAGTTAATAATAATGTCATCATTGATTTTGACTGCTAAGTTGAAGCCTAGAAGATTGCATTGATTTAGAGCATTTAGCCTAGGAAGAGTAGTAACAAGGTTATCAAAATCCACATCAGTGTTATGAATACCCAACCCGAACGACATACCACCAGACACGTCTACCACCTAAGATTGGACTATGAGTTAAGGTATACCAACTTCATCAGACAATGGTTCAATAATTAGCACATAGGCATAATTTGTTTCAGAGTCATAGGAGGAAGCATACGATTCTTCATCAGTTGATTCAACATTAGAAATTTGATTCGTATAGGTATGGAAAACATCAATGTAAACATCTTTATTTTTATAGGTTCCTTCTGGATCTGGTTCTCCAATTTCTTGTAGCTGACATACTTGCTCAAAGGGTTTTTTGTCTGCGTGTCCATTCAAGTTCCTCAGGACTCATGATAGGTCCTGCCTGACTGGCTTCTAACTTGTCAGTCGTGTTTCTATATCTAACTTATCTAGATCCATGAGAATATATATTTTGTGAGTGATTTTCTTGTGCTGGTCCTTGTCTCAATTCACGCTCATAGACCTCTTGTCTTTGTAACCTGACCTCTTCTAATTCCCGTTGTATTCTTCTATGTGTTGTTGATTCTGCTTCATCTATAGGCTCAGTGAACTCTTTAGGATTCTCTTCTGTAGAAGCATCTGATAATGGTTGAGGTCCCCATTCATACTCATTTGAATATGTTACTGAGTCAGTCTCTAGCATCAATCTAGTATATGTGACAGGAATATTCAGAGATGCAAACATCTCTATGACTCTCTCCACCTGTTCTCTCATTTCCTCTGGGACTTCAACTGCTGGTCCTCTCATTGTTTGTACTTTGGGAAATTGATTAGGAGTTATTTCTTCTCTTCTGACAACCACTTCTTCTTGTTCTGTGTCAGAATCATAGTATTCTTCAACATATTCTTCATTAGATGGTTTTGGCGGTGGATCTAGATACCAATTATAGTCACTTGGGCTTTTTGAAGTTCCTTCTAGGACCATTTCTTTGAATGAGATTGGAACCTTATATGGTGCAAATATCTCCTTGACCCTCCATACTTGTTCACTGATTGGAACCTCTTTTGGTGTTGCCATTGTAGGTGTATTGTGAGCTTGTTGGTGAGATTCTTCTTCTGTTTTAATTTTAAGCTCTTCTTGGGTTGTCTCATATTCCTCCTAGGTCTGTAGTCTGTTGGACTGCTCTTGATCCTTGTGATTATAGTTTGACAGGACCTCCAAACTTCTCTTGTTCGAACCATTAGTCTTTCTGCCTAATACCCTAGTCCATTTTTATCATTTATTGCCTTTGTCTTCAGGTGAATAGTTTCAGCGATCCCTTGTTGTCACCTGCCAAGAGGACCTACTCCTAAGTATCCCATGCCAAGGAGTATGTAATAACCTCATCCATACAATTCAGAAGAAGCTTCATAATATTGGGCTTCTGAATTTTTATTATCTTCTCTCTAGAGCCATTCTAGAACAACTACTTCTTCTATTTCATCTGCTAGTGATGTTGAGGACTATATGAATGCCCCATTGTAGATGATATTTGCTTGTGCAGTTTGTGGTCTCATTGACTCTGATGGTCTAACCATTTCTTTAGGTGATGGAGGAAGAGCCATTAGTGTAAGAACAAGTTCTATTTGATATCCTCCCATGCCATCGCCAGTGATTTTAAGTTTTTGTTCCATTTCTTTCAAGAGAATCTCTGAGGTTTCTCTATTATTTGGCACCAAATTATCAATTCTTTTCCTTAATGTGTTACAAGTATAGCTAGGATCAGCAGGGAAACTCACTTCCACTCCATTGTAGGGGAACTTCAAACATTGATGGTATGTGGAAGGTATTGCTTGCATATCATGTATCTAGGGTCTTCCTAGCAATATGTTGTAAGATAGCAGAATATCTAGCACTTGACAAAGAACATCTCTATCGACAAGTCCCACTCTGATCAACAAGAGCACTAAGCCTTTTGAAGTTCTTTCCCTTTCATCATAAGCTTTTATTGTGATTTTCTTCCTCGGATGAATGACATTTTCTGAGAGACCCAGTTGCATGAGTAAATCAAAGGTACAAATATTCAAGCCAGCACCTCCATCTATCAGGACACATTTGATGCGGTGTTTGTGAATCATTACTTCAATGTGAAGGGGTTGATTATATGGATGACTCAGCAAGTTATCATCTTCCTCAAAGAAAGACAGGTAATGAGGTGAAGTTAAGTGACCCACCATGGATTGAAATCAGTTTAGGTCTAGGTATTTTGGAACATTGGTATCGAGCAGCGCTTTGTCTAGAATCTCCCTATGCGCAGGAGAGGTTTTCAACAGTTCTAATATGGATATCTGAGTAGTTGTTCATTGAATTCGCTCTAAGATGCTATATACAAAGTAATTTGATGAGACCGACTGTCATGATGAAGATAGTTTGGTCATGTTAGTATCTGGTTGCTTTGAAGATGTTTGTTTGTTTGATGACGCAGGTTGATCGGTAGAAGAAGATGCAACTCCTTTGAAGGTCATGTTACCTTGATCTCAGGTTAGGACATTGGCAGATTTTGATTTGTCATGATTGTCTTTGATTATGATCACATTATAACATTCTAATCCATTTGGTTAGATCATGTGAATGACATTGTTGTTATTAAAATAAGTGTAGTTTATTTTAGCTCCTTCCTTAGATTTCAAGGAGTCTCCTTGCTCATAGGTGGGCAAGGGGTCTTTGAATGCTTTGTGATCTGTGTTCATTGTGTGATTTCCAATAACTATTTTACCACCATCAATTAAATCTTGGATCTCATGTTTTAACTTCATGCAGTTGTTGGTAGCATGTCCTTTGTTCCTGTGGTATTCACAATATTCATTTTCTCTCCACCATTTTGGTTTGACCTCTGCATCGTAGGGTTTTGAGTTGTCCGGTAAAGTGAGTAAATTGTTGGCCAATAATGTTTTCAATGCTGATTCATATGGCTCTCCTAAAGGAGTTAACTCACGTTTTGGTTTTGGAGCCCAAGGTTTGTTTTTCATAAAATTGCTCCATTTGCTCAAGGTGCGTTCTATTGCATTCTCAAAAGCCTTAAGCGCTTGTGTTCCAGTAGTCAAGTTGAATGTTGCTTGTTTTTGCTTTGGTTTGATATTATCTACTACTCTATCATTAACAATATTTTTGTTGTTGTCTTTTTCGTACTTCCAATATTTATTCTTGGAGCTAGATCCATGCAATGTTTCCTTATAGAGTGAAACCTCCCCCTTCTTGATCAACACATCTTCTATTTTTATAATGCCTTCTATCATCTTGTTGAAAGAAGGGTGTGCTTGCATTGAGATGTTGTAATTCAACTCAGGTATTAAAGTGCTGATGAAAATCTCCATTTTCTTTGATTTTGAGATCGGTCTTGGATAGCTAGAGAAAATTCTCCTCCATCACTGAAGGAATGTAAGGAATGGTTCTCCTATTTTCTGTTTTGCGTTGCATACGTCGAGCATGGTGACTGGGTTGCAAATGTTGTAAGCATATTGTTGTAAAAATAGTTTAACGAACTCCTCAAACATTTTTATTCCTATTGGCAACTTTGAGAACCATTCCATGGTCTGTCCTCCCAGACTCCTCAAAAAAAGGCACATGAGGTAAGTTTGTTCATGCATGAATTCCATGCATAGGGCACAAAATTCTCTAACATGGTCCTGGGGATCTGAGTTTCCATCGTATTTGTCAAATTTCAATATCTCGGTCCTAATGGAAATAGAGGCATGCAGATATTTTTCTCGAAAGGGAAGGGCAAATCGAATCTAGAGAGTATGGTGAGGAAACCCTGTCCTTGTTTTTCATTTCTTGAATTTCACATTGTAGGGATTGCATTTGTTTAGCCATTAGTGTTATTGGTGTTTCCTCTTGTTTCATAATGATACTCTCTACATTAAAACTAGGAGGAAGTTTTGCTCCTTGTCTTGCCAGCTCTAGGAAGTGCTCTTCTTTTTCTCTTTCTAGAATAACCTTCATTATTATCCTAAAGCCTCTATCATTCATGCATTTCCTTGATCTCAAAATCACTAGATAAACTACCATTGTCATTTTTTGTGGTTGCTTACGTTATCATAGTTTGTATCGAATCGATAGTCAGTCGTATCTCTGTTGAAGATCAACATTTTGTTGTGTAGTGGTTCGTCAAAGACTAGAGAATCTTCAAATAAATTGTTGATGTAAGATTTTGTGTGAGACCTGGTTCTAATAGGCATGGGAAACTTAATGTGACCGATATAGGAGGTGATGCAGAAGTCAAGATCAAATCGGAGCTAATTTGTTCAACCTGATATTCAGATAAAGAGATGAGGTCAAAATCTAATTTCGAGAAAGATCTATCCCGTTTAAGATGTGACCTAAGATGATCAAGAAGATCGAGGTTTAATTCGATGATTGATTGATGAAATAGCTAGGATGTGACTGACAAATCGCACAACACTAACACAAAGGTGTGTTATAAAGAAGTGTTTTTCTCGAGATCCAAGTTTTCTTAGTTTAATTCTATGTTCGCTATTGAAGAATGAAAATCAATGAGCTTAACAAAGACTAAGATTAGATAGACAAATTTTTGACACAAAAGTGGACAAGGTAGTTATCTCAATAGAATTCTTGTCCTACGAAGGGCGAATCGACTTCTTGCTCTCTCTTAGGGGTTGTAGGTTCAGGTTGAGTCTTGTTGTAAGTGATAGAAACTTCTGGAAATAGAGTGGGATTGATCTTCCCTCCTTTGTTTAAACGATAGTTGAATGCAGATTTTTGAGCAAAAGCCCTACTTCTCAGGGGTTCTTCATAAAATTCATTAGATTTCCCTTGAAGGTATAACCACATATGTCTCAAGAACACCCTATGCAACAAGAAGAGCCGATGGTTGATGTATAAAAACTTTCTCCTCCTATAGATTTGCCTAGGATTAGGATGCTTCTTTTTTAGTTTAGCCTCTGGATTGAGGCTTCTTCTTCTCAACACTTGAGGATTAGACATACAAGATATTGACGCTCGATCAGACATAGATACTAACTATGGTAGACAAGAGGATGTTTGAACAACAAGGTCAACAAAGGTCTTCTCTAGCATACTAACTGCTTTAAGGACTTAAGGACAAATTTTCGTACGACATAGTATGAGACCAAAATAAGTAACTTTCAGGGTTAGATGATGGAGACATAGATTCACACGAGCTTCTACTCTAACTCATATGAGGACCTTTCTGATTAGAAAGACAATTTGGCAATAGTGATGTTTGTTTGTACGAATTTAAATTTGACTAGAATGACAAAACGTTGACTTGTTGTTGGCTCGTATGACCTAGGACTGACCCAGGACGAGTTTTGACAAAGTTTTGATCACTGATTTGGTTTTTCAGTTTGTCTTTCAGTTTTAGTTTGACGTTTTCATTTGTCTTGAAGTTTTGTTTCAATTATTTTGAGGGATGAAAAGCACAACAAATAGTAGGTGTAAAATGATAACAAGTACAACACGCTAAACCCTATGGAAGTTGGCTGAGGAAGAAAACCTTTGTCTGCAACCTAGGTAGACCCTAATAGCTATTGCAATATGGAGGCCAAGGATCACACAATGGATCAATGAAGCCGTATTAACTGATTCAAGTGCTAATGGAGGCACGATATGAGTAATCTTAGGAGGAAAACCATCTATCCCCTTGCACAAAGATTATCCTCCTTTCGGAGGTGAGTCAGGTAGCTTCTAACCTAAATTTTGTCGTAAGGGTTTCATTCGGAAGGACTGCCTAACTGTCACACAACCACGATTTAGATTATAAAACCCAATAGGATGTTGAAACCATGTAGTCACACAAGTGTGATTTAGACCGTGAGGCCCTACAAGATGCTCAACATGAGACACTCCTCATAAATGAAGTAGTGCCATTGATTATTCCATCTCTTGGGACTTTCACCCCTAAAGCGTTTTATTATAGTGAGTTAGATTCCTAGCTTTGGCCGGACTCACTTGGGTCATTCCTTCTCATCAAGCCTTAGGAGCTTCTCGAGAGGTAGGCCCTCTAAAGGTATCAACAAATCTCAAACTCTAATAGAAATTAAATTCTCAAGGTCTCAATTTTTTATTGTTCGAATGGACAAGAGCATACTCTCCTACTCTAGATTTTTCCCCAAAACATGTAAAATAAAGTTCTTTCCCTTATAGAAATTAAAGTGTTCCTAAAAAGATTAAGAAGATAGAATTTTTGTTTGTATCTCCTAAGGCAACCTGCAAAACAAAGATATTAGTAGTTCAAGTTTATAATCTTTGGCAAGTGTATGTTTAATGGTTGAATTATTTGTCAAGCAAACCTGTAAACATTAAAAGCCCCAAATTAGTTTCAAAAATAACATAAAAAATCATCAAAAGAAAATTCTAGCATGCAAACTATAAATTAAGATAATCCAACAAGAATTTCCATTCTTTATGACTATCCTAGTTATGATAGTTTTGATAGTATTGCACTCTTTCATTCAAAACTTTCCAACCAGATAAAATTAGGCAAATTACTCTGGTGAAAATGTATAAACCTTGGTTTGAAACAAAATATCAAACATTTGCTTAGATAAAACGGATCACTAAAAAATTATGCCCTCTGAACAGAGACCATTTTTGACTGTCATAGAAGAACAAACAAAATGATAGTACTTCACTCTGTCTTTCATAACTTTCAAACTATACAAAATTAGGAAAATATCTCTAGTGACAATACAGAATACTTGGTTTTAAACAACATATCCAAAATTTGTTTAGATGATACAGTTCAATAAAAATTTATTCCCTCCTAGTAGAGACCATTTTTGACTGTCACAGAAGAACAAGCAAAATGATAGTATTGCACTTTGTCATTCATAACTTTCAAACCAGAGACAATTAGGAAAATCTCTTCAGTTAAAATACAGAAAACTTGGTTTGAAATGAAATATCCAAAATTTGTTTAGATCCAGCGGTTCAATAAAATGTTATGCCCTCCAAACAGAGACCATTTTTTACTATCACAAAAGACCAAACAAAAAGAAAGATCTTTATTTGCAAATTTAACACATGTTTATTAGTTATAAAAACCAAAAATCAAATATGTTCAATCAAAATTAGAAATATTGTAGTCGTGGGTTCGAGCCCTAGGGTGGGCGCCAGAAATATGTGTGTGAAATTTTGGGAACCTGCAAGGGCACAAACACTTCAATAAACCATTATTTGCATGGGTTAGTTAATCAAAAAGAACAAAATGAAATCCATTGCAAGTCAACTTATTGCCTCCTATAAAGTGCGAGTGTGGACTGCTCTTAGATTGCTAAGCTATCCAGTGACTAGACTACACTCAAACGAAGTATTTTTAAATGCATGCAACTAGGCGAATGCAAGATTAATAATTAAATGCAAGATTGAATGCAAGATTAATTGATTAAGCAAAATGAGATCATCAAGATAAATGATCAAAGCTCTAAATGAAGCTAAGCTAGATTATATGCAAGAAATTGAATCTAGATAAGAGAAATGAATCTAAGCTAATGAACTAGAAGTCTAAATGATTCTAAGATTAAATGAAAGCTATATAAAAACTAAATTGATTGATGAATTAAATATGTAAATCTTCTTCAAAATTTTCTCGATAAGCTACAACACAATATTAGCATAATAACGATGTAAAATTATCGGATGCTGATTGAAGAATGAGAGCCTGAATTTATAGGAAAATCAAGAGGGAGACCAAAGGTTAGGATTGATATTTAATGAATGATCGAGATCAATTCAAAGGAAGAACAATCCAGGTGAAATGATTTGATTGGGCAATTTAATTGCATTTTGGAGAGATAAGATTGAGTTCAAATTAACAACTCAGATTCTTTCCATTTTTCTTGAGTTCAGTCGATTTGTTTCCTTTTTTGAATTTTTGTGCTCATAATTTCCAATTTATTTTTCAAATTAATTCCTCTTTCTTGATTTGTTTCCTTTTTTTTGAAGATTTATGGCAATTTTTATTTATTTATTAAATATGCAAAAGATATTTAATTAAATAAATTAGCTATTTGATTTTAAAAATATTTACTATTTTGAATTTTGAATTTGATCAATTAATTAAATGAATTTAATTAATTTTAATTGCCATGTTGCATTTTTATACCTTAGGAATTAATTAATCAGGCTCTCGTGGTTGATTTAAATTGATTATTTGATTCAGGACCCTGATGAATTTTATTGAATTTAAGCACATTAGTCGAGATTAGGGGCCCATGGTTTTGGATGACCATTTTTAGGGTATTATAGGTGGAACAATGCATACTATTGTGATTATCATAGAAACAAAGGGCATCACACAAATGATTTCCTAAGATTGAAGAACTTGGTTCAATATCTAATTGATAATGGTGACATAATGATAGATGGTCATAAAACCAATGATGATCATGAAGCCTTAAAAAATCCTCTTCCTAATTATGATAAGGGAGGAGCATCAACCTTGAACAACAACAAAGGAGCTCGTATCAAATCACATATACGAAAACACCATCAATCACATATTGACATATGACAATCAAATAAATGTCATAAAGATCAAAGATAAACAAGAACATGCGTCGATAAATATGAGAACAAGTGCTCATAAATATGTCTTGAAGGGGAACACATCAACAGTAACAACTCTCCCCAAGACTCAATAAAACTTGGTCGACCAACTATGGAGAACACCCGCTCAGATATCAATACTTGAGTTGCTCAAACTCTCACCAAATCACAAAGATATTTTGAAGCAAGCTCTTGTCGAAACAACTGTTCCAAAAGATCTGGATGTCAATCTATTCCAAGCCATGGTGGCCCATATGACGGTGTCACATAACATATCCTTTTCTGAACATGATGATGTCTCTTTGAGTCATCCACATAACACCCTACTCCATATCGAAGTCCTAGTCTACGAACATCGGGTGAAAAGAGTACTCATAGATGGAGGAGCCGGTCTCAATATATGTACCCTAAATCTTATCCGTGGATTGGGATTCTTTGAACAAGCTATTGATCACAAAAAGAAGATCACCATTAAAGCTTATGATGAAGAAGAAAGGTCATTTGAAGGAATAATGGTACTACCCATTCAGGTAGGGCCTATGCAGAGAGACACATTATGCCAACTCTTGGACATAGACTTGACATACAACATACTATTGGGTCATCCATGGATCCATGAAATGCAAGTGGTACACTACATGTACCATCAATGTCTCAAGTTCCCCTACAATGGACAAGAAATTTCAATATCTGCAGATACTAACCCTTTTCAGTACTACAATGCTATGGGGGGCAAGTCAAGATAGCCTAGCTCCATACAACAAGGAGGCCCAAGCTTCCTCATCATCCCACGATCAAGAAAAACTCAAATCATTGTCTATAAACTTTGAGAAAAAGATGAAAATAAAGGACTAAGGCATGGGGGAGTACTCTTCTGAACCTCTGTGTCTATCTAAGTTACTAACTTCACCAAGGTCTCATGGACAACCTTCCACATCAAGACATTAGGCAACACAATCCATCAAGAAGTTTTATGGTAAATTTATACAAATAGGCACACTAGAAGAAGAGTTAGAAGACAAAGACATCCTCACTTGGCTATACAAATATGAGGAAGAAATTAGATCTGCTGCCCTAGAAGTGGTCGTTCCAACATAATAGTATGGCAATGGGTGCAGAATCATGCAACACATGGGGTACAAAGGAAAAGGTCATATTGGCAAGCATCAAGAAGGCATCATAGAACCCATACAACTCCATTCAAAATTTGCAAAAGACAAAACATGACTTGGGTATGGCTAGCATGTTCAGCCTATGTAAAACTGAGATCACCATCAAAAACCTCAATGGAAAGAAAAGATAAAACATAACGAAGACTCATGGCAAGAAGCACTACATCAAGAAATTGCAAAGACAAGAAAAGACCAAGAGCATGAAGAAAAAGATAAGCGACAAGAACTTGCTATCCATAGGGAGGAAACTTCTTATAAAAAAATACATCATGTACAAGAACCTGATCAAGATGAGTCTGGGCCATGACCTGAGGAAATTGATACTCAAAGAAATTAAATGGTGTATGAACAAATTTAAAGAGTACAAGAAAGCACCGATCTTGAATCAGAACAAGATACCAAACTTGTGTCAATTATCAGTGATCTTTTCTCACCATACAACGTACCTGTCAAATTTAGTGGAGCCACCTAGGATAGGGATTCTGAAATAGATTCCAATGAGTATGAGCGGGACACCAATTTTGATATTACTGAGGATATTGAGGTGGATACAATCCACACATACACACCCATTCCTTATGAGGAACAAGGCTTGAGCTCTAGATCATTTGACTTCAGACAACAACATATCTATGAGGCTAGTGAGAATGAACATCTTCGATACGAAAGAGACAATGTTGAAGAGAGTACCATCGAAAACCTTGAGACTATTATAGACCTTATCCCTATTGTAGATGACTACGATAATATCTCTATCATGACCCTCATAGTGGCTGATCTTGACCTACCAAATGACTGCCTACTGCTCATATCTCCTGACCTAATAGAGTGGGAAGATCCTGAACATGATATACCCATATTCCAAAATGATGAGGCCATTTTTCAATACCTCTGCTTTGTTAACCCGAAAACTTGATCCACCAATGAACCACATAACGATATCTACAATCAGGGGAGTGCCAAGTCTCTCAGTCACAAAAAGAACAAAATTGAAAATCAATCTAATGGTGAAAACTATTTAATGGTAGTATTAGATCACAAAAAGGTAAAAACAAATGACACATCTAATGGTGAAAACCTCTTTGAAGCACTTGAGGATGGGAGGCTTGACACTCTTCCTAAACATTACTAGGAGAGTTCACCAATCTTGATTGAACCAACTCAATCAATAAACATCGACACTGAAGCAACAACCAAAATCATACATCTGGCAGAATCACTCACATAAAAGGAGAAACTAGACTTTGTCCAGTTCTTCAAGGAGAAGAAAATCAATTTTTCTTGGTCTTATGTAGATATGCCAAGGGTAGATCTAAATCTTATCATGCATCACTTGTCCATTTCTCCTAGAGCTAAACTTTTAAAACAAAAAATAAGAAAGATGAACCCGCATGTGGCTATCTTGGTAAAAATAGAGCTAAAAAAGATACTAGATTTAGGATTCATCTAAACCATTGATTATGCGGAGTGGATTTCTAACATTGTGCCAGTGTCTAAACTAGACAAAAGCATCAAAATCGGTATAGACTACAAAGATCTCAACAAAGCTTGTCCAAAGGATGACTTTCCTTTGCCAAGCATCAACACCATTGTTGATCTAACAACGGGACATACTATGTTATCCCTCATGGATGGCTTTTCTGGCTATAACCAAATCAAGATAGCTCTTGAAGATCAAGATAAAATTGCATTCACATGTTCATGGGGTACATACTACTGGAACGTCATGCCTTTTGGCTTGAAAAATGTTGGGGCAACTTATCAGAGGGCCATGCCAACAATATTCCATGGCATGATGCACACTTTTATGGAAGATTATGTGGATGATTTGCTAGCCAATTCATTCACAAGAACAAAACACCTGGACATCTTGGATAAAATCTTTCAAAGACATGAACAATTCAATGTCAGATTGATCCCTAAGAAGTGTGTCTTCGGGGTAACATCCGGCAAACTTTTAGGATACATAGTATCAGAAAAGGGCATCGAGGTGGATCTAGCAAAGGTTCAAGCTATCATGGAAATTCCACCTCCTAAAAATATCAGCCAATTGAGATCTCTATAGGGATGAATACAATCTATCTAATGATTCATTGCTCAGTTAGCAGATAAATGTCTTCCATTCAACCATCTGCTTCATAAGAATGTAATTTCAGATGGGAAAACAAATGTGTAGAATCATTCCACTAGCTCAAACAATATATGATGAATCCACCAGTTTTGGTACCACCAATAGTAGGAAAGCCACTCATTCTCTATATATCGACAATACAAGTGTCACTGGGGGCACTACCAGCACAAGAAGATCTAGCCAAAAAGGAAAGGGCTATCTACGACATTAGCAAGACTTTGAATGGATATGAACTCAACTATACATTCATTGAAAAGGCTTGTTTGGTAGTGGTGTTTGCCTCTCAAAAGTTTTTCCAGTACATGCTAGCCCATACAATCAGGCTAGTAGCAAAGATTGACATACTAAAATATCTACTTAGCAAAGCTGCTCTCACATAGAGGTTAGCTAAATGGGTTATGATCCTAAGTGAGTTCAATATTCAATACATGGGATCACGAGCCATCAAAGTACAAGCAATTGCAGATCAACTAGCAGAAGCACCTTTACCAGACAAAAATCCACTACAAGTGGAATTTCCAGACATATCTGTGCTCACTATCACACCCAAGCAATGGACCCTATACTTTGATGGATCCTATAGCCAACATGGATCAGGTGATGACATCTTGTTCATCACTCTGAAGGAAAACACTCTTCCAAGATCCTACAAATTGATGTTCTCCTATACCAATAATATTGTCGAGTATAAAGCCCTAGTGACTGGTATCAAAATAGTGGTGGAATGGATAATCACATAATTGAAAGTCTATGGAGATTCTCAATTAGACATCAATCAGGTCAACAATGATTATCAAACAAAGGATGAAAAGTTGATGCCCTACAAATGCATGGTGGATGATTTCAAGAAGTATTTTGTGAACATCGCCTTTGAGAAGATTCCAAGGTTGGACAACAGAGATGCCAATGCAATGGCCACTATCGCCTCCCTCCTACAACTTCCAAATAAACAAAATCATCATGAATTCCTGGTCAAGCAATTATTTTCCCCAGCCTATGACAATTCAGAATCCCAAGTTATCTGTTCCCTGGCCAGTTCTTATTCCCCTCTATACGAGAAAATCCATGACTATCTCAAAGACAATACCCTCCCACCTAACTTATCTCACAACCAAAAATGAAGCTTTATCTGACAAGTACCTCACTACACTTTAACCACTAACACACTTTATCGTTGAGTTCTTGATGGTACTCTTCTTCGATGCCTCAATCGTAACAAATCTGACTCTGCCTTACATGAGCTTCACAAAGGTATTTGTGGTACACATTCAAGTGGTCCTACTTTTGCTAAGAAACTCCTAAGTATGGGATATTACTAGCCAACAATGGAGAGAGAGTCCTATCAGTTTTCTAGGAAATATCCTAAGTGCCAAATTCATGGCAACCTCATACATGCACCAGCGCAAGAGTTGCAACCATTCACCACATCATGGCCTTTCTATCAATGGGGACTTGATCTAGTGGGAAAAATCCATCCTTCAATGGGTACATTGTAATAGACTCATATATGTATGAGATTTTTTAGGTCATTTTCAATGGAGATAGATGTGATGTACAAGGCAATTTTGTATAAGGTGATATAGTTGACAGCGAAGCTTTTGGTTATTGGCTGAGCTTAAACCGGTACTGAACCTGGCATGAGAGATGTTTTTTTGAAGCAGGTCATTGTATTGGATTTTGATAATCCATTTTGTAGTCAATGTGACTCTTTATTGAGCAGTGTGCTCTAGGATGTTGGCCTCCCTGCATGTGCAGGCCCCTCATTGTAATTAGTATTTATTCATTGGCCACTGAGTAAATATTGTGGGCCACAAATCCCACTGAGGTTTTTCCCAAACTGGGTTTCCTGATTAAATATATTGTGTTATGGTGTGTTCTCTATGTTGTCTCTGTTATTCTTATTTGCTGCATTAATTCTTATTTACCGGTACACTGTTTTAGAATGCAACGTTTTAAATAAGTATAATTATTTTATTAACCGGTTAGACACTTATTCACCCCCCCTCTCAGTGTCTTTGGGACTGTCTTTGATTCTAACAATTGGTATCGGAGCTTGGTCCTCTATTTTCAAAAGCCTAACAACTTGAGGAAGATTCTGACACTGGTACAAATGGAGAACTTAAGAAAATAGTTGGAAGGAGCTCTTGAAGATTTTGATGTAGAGAAAGTGAAGAATATCAAACTTGAAGATGATCTAAGGATTGCATAGGAATTCATTATAGGACTTCAGGATAACTTTTCTATAGCACAAAATAAAATAAAAGAACTTCATGAGAAGATGCAAAAAGATGATGATGAAAAAAAAACTCTTAGAGATAGTGCAAACAAGTTCAGACAAGAAAACAATAATATGAAGAATGAAATGCAAGATATGACTATGAGGTTATGTAAAGATATTGAAGATAGGAAGAAGAATGAAGAAGACTTGACTAGGAGACTCAATGATGCTGTAAATGAAAATTTGAGACTTAGTCATGAAAATGATATGCTGAAGACAAATCTAATTCACATGCAACGTGATAAAACTGAGCTTATGAGACAAGTTGGAATTCTGGAAAATGAGTTGGCTACAAATTCAAGAAAAGTTCAGAGGAGCTTGATGACATGCTGAAAAGTCAGAAGCCTAATGGAGATACTAATGGACTTGGATTTGAAGTTGGAGAAAGTTCTGGTACTACAAACAATGAAGATCAGAACAAACTGGTAAGACAACCTAATTCTTAAAAATTTAATGAAAAATGTTTCAAGTGCAACAAATATGGTCATAGAGCAAATCAGGGTAGATTTAGATATAATTAGAACACAAACTCACCCACCGGTCAATGTTCCAAATGCAACAAAGTTAGTCATAATTCATAAAATTACAGAATGAATGTGAAATGTTATGTATATGGAAGATTTGGACATTTATCTAATCAATGTAGATCTCAAACCAATCAAGGATATGGAAAGTCTATTTAGAGGAATAATGTGACTTGTTATGCTTGTAACAAGATTGTACATATTGCTAAATTCCGTAGAAGCAAGAATGCACTGACAAACAATATGAGATCTAGCTTGAAGAGAAAAGAGAAGGTAGAAGAAGTAAAGCAAGAATTTTCTAAACACTGGATTAAGAAAAGAGATCAGAGAACTGATGAAACTATATCTTCATCGATAGAAAAGAGTAATCCTCCACTGATATGAGATTCTTCATCTAATTGAGGAATAATCCCTTGGGGGTATGGCAACGAATTGAAAAATATGCATTCTACCCTCGGTTAATGGTGAGAAGATACATCTCTTCTTTACCGGTAGGTGTATTAAGTTTTCACTTAACCGATGAGCATTTAATGATGTTTTGAAGAACTTTTTGGCTATAAAGCACCAAGAAAACCCTCATTTCAAACTCACTGACCATTCAAACTTTCTGTGAGCCCGAAATTGAGCAAAGGCATTCAAGGCAAATCTGGGAAGTATTTTTCAAGAATTCGGATAAGAGGTATTTTTCAAAATGGTTGCTTCATCTTCTATTCCTGAATTTATTCCGAACCCTACCATTGTGGAGAATGTGAAATGCCCTAGGCCCATTTTCAAGATAATTCCCGAGATTGCGAAGCAAGTCGACTCTGTAGGAGCTTTTTCAAAAATACTTAAGGGAGTAGCATTTGCAGAAGACCCTAGGATTTATATACATTGCAATATAGAAGATCTAGGATCCGAGGAGTTAATGAAAATGTTTAATAAGGTCATTTGTGATGAACATGGAATTGTTAAACCCGAACACAAGATTGTGGAGACTTTAGGTTTTGTGGAGATACTGAATATCCCTCAATTTTCAGAGGAAGTGGTAAGGATTGTATTGAGTAGAGCACATGGATAATTCTTATGGTTGGATTCCATTTGTAAGATAACCCATCAAGCAATTAGGGCAGTTACTGGTTTACCCTCAACTGGTAGTAGACCTGATAAGACAAAGAAGATTCCCAACAAAATGGTGACAAGCCTAACCAAAGCAACATCTAACAATAGATCACTTAGATTAAATGACATTAAGGACATCAATGTGAGATATGCAAGTATGGTTCTTGGATACAAAGCCACACATGCTAACAAACTCAATTTTGTTTCTAGTCTTTGTATTTACAGTGCACATGAAATGATAAACAACAATGCTAAGATAGATGTGTGTGAATGGTTAAAAGATGAGCTTATTGACAACCTGAAAAAGATTAAGGGAGACAAGAAGGGCACTTTCCGTTTTGGAAACCTTCTGGTATGTTTAATGTTATATTTCACCAAAGAGATCCCCGGTATAGGACCCAAAGACTTTGGTTATGATATACCGGTAGGAAAAAAACTACAGGAAGCTTTTACCAGCATGGGAATTACTAGATACAACAACATAACTGATTACTTTAAATCTTTCCAATCTAATATGAGAGCTAAGGTAAGGATTCCTCAAAGCACAGTTGAAAAATATGACAAGGAAATCTACTTTGTCATTAAAAGAGATGAAACCTGGATGGAAGCAATAGGCCCTAGAACTATTAAGGTTACTGAAATGGGTTATGAGGGTGATCTACATGTTCTGGAAACATATGCAAAAGCACTTCTTGATGCACCAAGAGAGACATCTGAAGAATTATTTGGAAATGCAGAAACCATAGAGAATAAAGAAAATGACTAAGAGAAGAGAAAAATACATTAGGGATGCATCCAAGAAAGTAAAGGAAATCAAAGAAAATATCATGAACCTTAGCAGCATATCAGCTAGTGAGCTTGAAGGACTTCAACCAGAAGCACATATTTCACTGGTTGACACATCTTCTGACAATGATAGTAGTAAGACAACTGAGTTCAAAAGAGTGGAAAGGAAGAGAAAACCCTCACCAATACCCTCTCATTCTCCAAAGAAAACAAGAACATTAAGGAAGAAACAACAGGCGGTTAGGGAACCCAAGAAGAAGCTTAATCCAAAGAGAAAACAGACACCAACAAATCCCACATTGAATGACTTACTGAATGAAATAACAGAGGAAGGCAATTTATCTAATGTTAACAAATGGTATACTTCAAATGATACTGACATAAACACTATTGAAGAAAGCATTATTGAGACATTTATAAGAAAGTTTTGATTGAAGTTGTTGAGGAACTACCAAATAATCTCTACATGAGATTAGAAGCTAAATGGCTATCAGTGATCGAATTAGACAAGAAATTGAAGGTTGAAGCACTCTTGGTTGTTCACCCGGTTAACTCCAAAGAAGAAATTGATGAACTTATTTCTGAGGCTAACCGATCAGTATTTGCTAGTGGACACTATTAAGTAAGCCTAATGGCTGGAAGAGTGAAGGAAATTGCAGATGAGACTGCAGATAAATGGGATATATTCTTTGTGGAGAAAGAAAAACAAGAGGAAATGAACAGACCTAAAAAGACATTCAAAGTGTATCAAAAAGACAAGGACAAGGGTAAAAGAAAAATTGGTGGAGTTCCAAACACTAATATTACTGACAATCTTCCACCACCACCTTTAGATACTACACTAGTACGCTCAGAAGATCCACCAGTTATTAACATTGGAGGTATTACACATGATGATACTAATCCTGAGTCAAACATACTTTTTACAATGAATGTGGATACTCAAGAGGTAAACATTGTTGTGGATAAAGATAATTCAGAGGTTAAAGTAGATATTGTTGATAATGAAAAGATTGCAGAGGAACCGACACAAACAATTGACTCTCAGGAAGCTGAGATCCCAACCCAAATAGAGCAACCGTCAGAGACTAAAAAACCTACTGAAGATAAAGGTACTTGCATAGGGCCACCAGATAAAGAGATATCGATAGTTGAAATTTCAGAGAAACAGATTGAGGCAGAGGTACACACTAAAGCAAAGAAACTGGAAATCACCATGACATTGAAAAAGTGTTAGAAACCTTTGCAAGTTGAGATGCAAACCTAGACTGATCCACCAGAGGAAAATGCAAGCAAAATGGATACACCTGATGGAAGCAAAGAGGTAATAAAGATAACTGGTCAGACATTCGGTACATCTACAGGTGAATTCAGACCTACCAATGTTACAGAGGTACTTTTGGATTCAATCAAGAAGATAACAGATTACAATGCATTGGCCTACAAGTCAATTTACAACACTTTACCTATCCTTAAATTGATAGCACCAAATTGTAATATATATCATATTAAGGATTCTTTAGGTAAATTGGACACATTGTCAAAATTTATTGCTGATAATGTAATAACTATTGACAAGGTGAATGAGGACACAATTAAGGAGAGAGTTGAAAAAGAGAAAAACAAATTCTTTGAAGACACTATAAAGAAGTGTACAAAACACTTAAATACATTATTATTGGTACTTAACTCTACAATTTTGGAGTACAAGGAGCTATATAGGGAAACATGCAAACCTCACCTTTTGACAGAGGCCATAATAAAGGAGATCAGTAAAACACAGAAAGAAATTGATGACATAGCTAATAATATAATTGGTTCATCCAGACATGTATGAGTTATTGAGCAGGAAATTGCAGGTTTTGACGACAAATTATAGAAACATGAGTAAGAGAAGGCAAGGATAAGGTCAAATGCCTAGAAACTAAAAGATAAACTTGGTCCTAAGTTGGACAATCTTATCTCTTAGAGAAATGAAATCTCTAAGGCATTAGTTCAAGGAGAGCGATCATCGGAAAAACACATGCATTATCTCACCGATACGATCCAACAGACTGAGGCAACTTTGAATGATAGCAAAAGGTTTATGCAGAGTCTAAATTTAGTTTTGGCAGATACTTTTCAAATTGTAACCAACCGGTTACAGACTTTGAGGTGAAATTTTTGCACTCGTTTGATTATTTGTGACAAACCTTTGTCACTGATGTCAAAGGGGGAGTAGTGGAGGAGAAAAATGCTTATAAAAAGGAGATCACTTGCTTAGGGAGAGCACATCTTTTTGGAATCGTTTTGGACTTCAGTTTTGGATTTTTGTCATGAGTGTTGCCATCAATGCCAAAGGGGGAGATTGTTGGCATTCTACACTCTTATGAGAATAGTTGATGTTGTCATTGATGGAAACCAATTGGAAATCATCTAGAAACCAACTGGCAGATACTGACACTGGCAATAGACTTCTACATACACTGACAGGCATTTTACCGACATCGGCAATAATGCATACTGACACTCAGGCCGACATGGAATAAAATTTTATATATTGTTTTGAATTGTAATTATCTTTTGTAAAAGCCGACATGGTACATTGTAATAGACTCATATATGTATGAGATCTTTTAGGTTATTTTGAATGGAGATAGATGTGAAGTATAAGGCAATTTTGTATAAGGTGCTACAGTTGACAGCGAAGGTTTTGGTTATTGACTGAGCTTAAACCAATACTAAACCTAGCATGAGAGATGTTGTTTTGAAGCAGTACATTGTATTGGATTTTGTAAATCTATTTTGTAGTCAGTGTGCTCTAGGTTGTTGGCCTCCCTGCACGTGTAGGTCCCTCATTGTAAGTAGTATTTATTCATTGGCCAGTGAGTAAATATTGTGGGTCACAAATCTCACCGAGGTTTTTCCCACATTGGGTTTCCTCATTAAATATCTTGTGTTATGGTGTGTTCCCTATGTTGTCTCTGTTATTCTTATTTGCTGCAATAATTCTTATTTACCGGTACACTATTTTGGAATGCAAAGTTTTAAATAAGTATAAATATTTTGTTAACCAGTTAGACACTAATTCACCCCCCCCCCTCTCATTGTCTTTGGGAATTTCATTGATTCTAACAGTCTCAAGACATGATTGGAAACATATCATTGAATACATTTTCCATTTTACACATAAAAATGGTTAACTCGTGTCTATTTTATGCAAGTAACACTCAGATCATCTTGGTTCAATTATACCTCGACGCTTGTGTCATCTTGCAATATCAAAAATCATGTAAGTTATACTTAGGTCATCATGGTTTAATTATGCCATGATGCTTGTATTAACTTTCAACATATCAAAAGCTCAATGATGACAAAAAGAGCACAAACAAAGTGACTCACATGAATGACAACATTCGACAAGATTGCAATGATCATTTAGTGGCATTTCATACAATTAAGTTGCATTCATACATTTAATTGCATTTTCAAGATACATCTCATCATCATCATCTAGTCACATTCATCATTGCATCCCTCGCATGCATGCATATCTATCACATCATCATGGAATATTTCTTCACTTTCATATCTTCATCATTCATCCAACTCTCATCTATCATGTATTATACAAGATGTATCTTTCCTGAAACCAGACATTTTGATCAAGTCTTATAAAAGATATATCATTCTCAAAACCAGACATTTTGATCATCTTTGTCTTATACAGGAGGTGTCATTCCTGAAACCAAACTTGATCCCAACCTTATCAATTCTATCAATCCATTTCATCTGATCCATTGTATCATGTCTTATACCAGATATCTCTTTCCTGGAACTAGACATTTTGATCAAGTCTTATATAGGATATATCGTTCTTGAAACCATACGTTTTGATCATCTTTGTCTTATACAGGAGGTGTCATTCTTGAAACTAGACTTAATCTCAAACTGATCAATCTTATCAATCCAATCAATCTAATCAATCTTATCAAAACCCATGCAGGTCATCAACTATCCACTCTTCTATCTTTCAAATAGCTTTCTTCTTCTTTCGAGAGATCATTCATGCCTTTAGTGCACAAACGATCTCCCGAGGTGACATTATAATATTGAATCTCCACATCAATTTCATATTAGTTTCATATCGACACCAGCTTCATATCGAGACATTTCATATCAAATCAATTCTTCATATTTGATGGATCATATCGAATCTCAATCTCAATTTCATATCAATCTCATATCAACTTTTCATATCAAATTAGTTCTTTGGGTGAAAGTATAGTGTTTGTGTGGCGCCTACATGGAGGACGGGTGGTGAGGTATACTCGCCTGAGTCCTACTCGACCCTAATATACTTGCCGACTACACTTAGCCCCCCATTTCCACAATCTGAAATAGTTGGAGCAGGAGGGGGGCTAAGAAGTCTCTCAACCGAGCAAGGTAGAGCCAAAAGCCTTTTTTTCTTTTTAATTTTTTTTTAAATTGTTTTAATAATTTATATGTATACATTTTTTATTTTTTAATTGTTTTAATAATAATATACATATATATATTGTTTTAATTTTTTTAAATTAAGGTTGGAGGGATTTCAAAAGCATCTTTCAACAATAGTAAATACAAACAATGATTTTAAATGGCTCAATCAATGTATCCTCAAATAGAAAATACAACCAAAAAAACATATTTGATCTATAACTCCCTGACAGCTCACAGATCCTCAAGTACAATGCTTCATTTTAGAGTCAACCAAATCGTGTAAGCCTCATCCTTTATGACAACATTCTCCATTTTATTTTCTACTAGCCAAAATTGAGAATATATCTTTTGTGTGTCCAAAGTTAAATATAAACACAACTATAGTGAGAGTCATCTCCCTTATGTATGCATTTACCACTAATATACGAGAATATAATTTACAAACAATCTCTCTAATTACATTCCGACACCCATGTATACCTTCCAAGAGTTTTGGAGATACATAACATATGTACATAAAGATTTGTATAGTCAATGGTGCCTTAATCCTAATGGAATTATTTCAAGAACCTTAAGTACTTTGTTGGTTTGAAATAGTGGTTTGTTTAGGAGATCTTTTAGTTTCATGGAGTACCAAAGAATATCATATTTAATAAAGGTAAGTTTGATAAGATCATATTTGAGACACCTGGATAATGTAAAGGTTTTGGAAAACCTTACACAAAATTGGGAAGTAAATTGGACTATAGATCAATCCATCACCTTAATATTGATCAACAAAAAGAGAGTGAGCCAAATTCTTGAGGACTTATTATTGATGTAGAATCTAGGATTCAATAATAAAGATGGGAACTTACTTACCATTAATTGAGTTTGCATATGATAACACTAACCATAAACACACTTCTCATTTCTTCATTGGAGGTTCGTAAGTAAGTATTGTATGCTTAACAAATAGGCTTGGACATGATAGTTGTGGATCCAAATGAACTAGAAAAGATGAAAGACCAAACTTAGATTGATTAACAATTGGTAAATGTAGTGGATTTTTAGAAAATTTATAAATGACAAAAATATATAAATCAAAATAGTCATGTATCGGAGACAGTGTTTCTAATAAATTAGCCACTGACAAGCTTGATTAATTTTTGTCTTCTAAACTTGCATCTCACTTTGTGGAACCTTTTGAGATCCTAGAACCCTTTGGTGCAATAACTACTATATAGTGAACTTCATCATTTCAACTTCTAATTATAACGTTATTTAAGTCTTGGCTCCATATATCCCCTACTTCTCTCAAGTTCTACCCCCAAATCATGATTCTAAATGTTGGTTTCCTCCCATTAATCATTATTTTGATTAAAATTCTTAGAACATTTTAATAGCTTCATTGACATTTCCTAAATGTTTTTGGTCCTTTGATCTTTGGTTCAATGCTTTTGTGTGAGTTTGATTTTGTTTGTCATATTACCATGGTTTTGGGAGTAGGCTAGTGGGTTGATTGGATAACTTTAAGGTAATGGGATAGAAAATGGGATTTTTTTTTAACAAATATCCTAAAGGGGAGAATTTTATATAGTTGGGGTAAAGATTTGAAGCACTTATAGATAGAATATTAACATGGTGTAAAAATGTGAAATGTAAAAATTTATATCTACTTTTAAAATGTGTTTTTTTGTTCTAATACTTAAATGATAATAGGTATTTAGGTAAAAGAAATAAAAATGTGATGTTTTTTAAAATTACATCAAAGGGAAACACGTGCATGTGGTCGCCACATAAAAAATAGTAAATAAAAGTATTCTTGAAAATTATTGTGTAGATATGATGTAGGAGCATCTCAATGTATCTTATCACATTTCACCACATAATATCACTTTGCATTCTAATAGTGAATTAAAGTTTAACAATAACTCATATGAATTAAATCCAAAGATCAAAAGTTTTGTATCAAATTGTGAAAACCTAAACTAGATTAACTAGATTACATTGTACACTAATGAATGCTTATAAAAGCAAAATGAAAACCCTAGATAAAGTAAAAGGAGACCTAATTAATGATTTATTAATAAATTAGGTGATTGTCTATTTTACTCCAACATTATATACCTATTACGAAATTCTATATTTGAAGTACAATTATGCTAGAATGATTATTATTATTGATATTTGGCGTAACTTTCTAGTTTAATAAAATGATCATAATCATTATCTATAATGGTGTAGTCGCATATGCATATTATAATTTTTACGTTAAATAAGTTCATGTGTATGTTCATGTAATTTTTTTTGCAATGTAATCTTTAAGTTTCAATGTCTATAGGTTGCAGTTCATTTGATTCGTTTTGTTTAAAATGTTTAACTTGCATATTTGGACAATGTTTCATCTTGTTTGTGGCATACATTGTATATGAACTCGTTTTTAATTCAATTTCATGTATACATGCAGATTCGCACACACACACACACACACACACACACACACACATATATGTATATAAACATATATGCATACATGTATATACACATACATACATATGTGTGTGTGTGTGTGTGTGTGTGTGTGTGTGTATTTCACATCACATCTAGATATGGCTTCTAGTGGTTCACATCATTTTTATTTTGTGCAGTGTGCATCCTGATCCTCTACAAACCTCACGTAGGTCTAAGACTCCTGAGAGTACTCCTGAGAATTCAGAGACTACTCATACTCGGACAATTTTAAGAATGCAGTCCTCTCTAGCACAGTTACAACAGACTTTAAATACCACTCTTGTGCTGGCCAATAGGGATAAAATAGAATGTATTAGAGATGAGTTGATGCGTATGATTGAGCTTTCTCAATCATACAACCCATATGATGACCCTTACATTGAGCATTTTTTTAGGAATTTATCTCACACTGTCTATGGCACGGTTAAATGGAAAACAATAGATAGAGATGTTTCTGCAATGAATGTCAAATCCATGTTCTTGTTTTACATGGAAATGGCTGTAGTTAGAGGATATCGGGTCACTAGATGTGAGGATCCTATTGTCGCACCATTCATATATCCTAGATGGTTGGCGACACATCATAGGTGACCGTAGAAGGATGAGCTGCCACAGTATTTCTGCAAACAATTATATCCACAATTTCATCTAGGATATGATATTGATTACATAGACTTTCCACGACATGTTGGGTAGGGTAGGGGCCAATTTGCAGACAGATTTAGACACCATGATACATAGCCCCCTAGTAAGAGGGCAATGGTGGGTTAGAACCTTTCAATTTTTCTGAAAGGTTTGGATTTGGTCATAGATGGTGTTGGTGATATGGTAGCCGAGGAGGCATGCCTTGGCATGTATTCTAGCATTGCCAAAATTGCTACTCAGTTTGATGAGATGACTTCTGATCGTGTGGGAAGATATATGTTGCATTCTCGTACTGCCCCTATTGTTGATGAGATGGAATCAACAAATGAAAGAGGGTATCTTCATTACCCAGTCCAAGTATATCAAAGAGGTATTGAAGACCTTTGGCATGGAGGAGAGCAAACCGGTTGGAACCACCGATGGTGACCGACTACAAACTAACAAAGGAGGATGATACAATGTTGGTAAATGAGAAGGAGTACTTGTGAATGATCGGTAAGTTGCACTATGTGGTGCACACAGACCAGATATTGCTCATGCAGTGGGCATAGTGGCTCGTTTACAGAAGAGTCCAAGAGAATCCCACTTGGTTGCGGTAAAGAGGATTCTTAAATACCTAAAAGGGATAGTTGATTATGGATTGTGGTATCCATACAATGGCGACTTTGATCTCAAAGTGTTTACCGATGCAGATTGGGCAGGTAATGTGGACAACCGGAAGAGCATAACCAATGGAGTGTTCTTCCTTGGTGGAAGACTAGTTTCGTGGACGAGCAAGAAGCAAAGCTGTATTTCCCAGTCTACAGTTGAAGCGGAGTATGTGGCAACATTTATGAACTGCACTCAGGCAATCTGGATGAAGCATGTACTGAATGGCTTCAAAGTGACTATATCTGAACCGGTGAGTATTTTCTGTGATAATACTAGTGCAATAAATATTTCCAAAAATCCAGTATTGCATGCTAGAACCAAGCATATTGAACTCAAGTATAATTTATTGAGAGAAAAGGTTCAAAATAAAGAGGTTGTAATAGAACATGTTTCTAGTAAGGAGCAGCTAGCAGACATATTCACTAAGCCCTTACCGAAGACTACATTTGTCTATTTGAAAGGTGAATTAGGGGTTCTGCCCCTTCATGAAGGTAAATTAAAATTATGTGCTCCACATCAGTCAGGTACTACCATGTCAGATCTTACAGGATTGATGTGCTAAAGGATGCTACTCCATAAGGGGAGCAGAATAGTGGAGACCGGAAGCTTGTGCCTCCACTTTGGCATTGTTGTCAAAGGGGGAGAAGATATATGGGGGAGAAGATATATGTTTGAAGGACAATATGCAAGTGTGAGAAGTGATTTTTCAAAGCGCACACTGACCATTCTAGGTGGTGGTGGTGATCTTTTTAAGTTGAATTGATATATGTCAACTGGTATATGTTATTGATCATGGTGCAGATACTGAGCAATGATACACTGAGTATTGTCATCAATGCCAAAGGGGGAGATTGTTGGCATATGATGAAGTGGTGACAATGTATGTTGTCATTGATGTCAATAAGTGCTCAAGAAGGTGAACCAGTATGAAGATTGGAAGTGGTTATGGTCAATCGGGATGGAGTGGACCAGTGTTGAGGTTCACTAAGTGTGACTATCGGTTGGTAGTCTCTATTCAGCTCTAGGGTTTCCGGTGTGGCTTGTGCAGTGCAACCAATGATGTTTTGTGACCAGTTAGTTAAGGAATAAGGATAAGGATCGAGATGCCATGTCAGTTGTGTGCACGTGAAGAATTTCTTTGTGGTTCTTGCATGTGAAGATTGAATGCATTAAATGCCTACCTTGGGAATGAACGTTTTTCTTAGCAGTGTGTGAGGAGCGCGTGATGGGTTATTGATTTCCAGATGCGGTGAAGATTGGATGATGCAGAATATCTTGAGATTTATCTTAGATCATTTCATTCTATGTAATATGTTTTGATGGTCAGGATTGGACTAATTGTAAACCTAAAATATTTACGGTTTAGGGTTTATGTTACCGACCTAATTGTTGTCTATAAGATCAATGAGTTTTGTTATTGTAGTTGTTGGTAAAAGTTGTGTTTGTGCTGCATGTTGGAGGTTTGATACTTTCCAAACCAGAGTGAGAAATCTACAGAGTGTGATTGTAGTAGAGAGGAACTGAAAAAGATCTGCCATAACAAGAAGTGTTGTTATCAGATTGGAGTGTTTTACCTGTTGTCTTCTAACCATTTCAACATAAGGTAAATCCCTTGACCAGGTAGCCTTTATAGGCTTTGTTGTAAATCCTCTAACCAGGTGGCTCAAGTTCATTGAGTTATTTAAATCCTCTAGCGAGGTAACTCTTAACAGGGTTTCAACCTTTAACAAGGAATATATCCATCCCTTAACCGGGTGGTCTCTAACAGGATCGGTTCCTAATAGAACATTTATCGTAAAGTCTTTAACTAGACTAGGCTCCTAGCAGAGTGGACTTCAAAAGAGTTCACAAACAAGCTTGTGGGTATTCATCCCCACCGTGGTTTTTCCCATTTGGGTTTCCACATAAAAAATCTGTGTGTTATGGGTTGTGAGTTTTTCATGTGATGATTGTGTGATTTTGATTAAGTTAGATATGCATGCAGTGTGAAATGGTTGTGGTATTATTGATACAACTCATGCATGATTATATCGGTGAAGTAGTCATCAAGATTTGAGATCTGTTGAATGTTGTCTAAAGTATTTTTATTTAACCTGTTTAGTTGTCTTAAGTATTTCTGTTTAACTGGTATTGCTATGGTTAAGTACAGTGGTGAAGACAACTGGTTAGCTGCATTTTAATATGATAAAGTGTTGAAGCAATTTTTTTGTGTGTACTGATTCACTCCCCCCACTCTTAGTACCGGTTAGGACCTTAGTAGTTCATCATTATTCATCAATTGGTATCACAGTGCATCAAGGTCCTTGGTGATATAAGCTTAACCGCTTGAGACAAAAGATCTGGTTGTAATGATGAAGAGGGAAGGTCCTAAGTTCAACAGGGTCAACTTTAAAATATGGAAGGACGGGATGAAGATATATATCAAGAGTTTGGGTGCTCAACACTGGAACCGTGTTGAGAATGCCTATGTAATTCCCTCTGGCATTCTAACTGATGATTAGAAAAAAGGGATACAAGAAAATGGGCAAGTCATGGAAGCCCTTATCAGCAACTTGTCCAATGTAGAGTTCATTGATGTACAAGATAAGGACAATCTTAAAGAAGTATGGGACAAACTGGAATCCATTTATGGCGTTGATGAACATGTCAAGTAGGCTAAGGAAGAAATCCTTAGAGGAAAGTTTGAAGATATGAGGATGGTTGAAGGAGAGACCATTCAACAGTATGGCATAATAATCAAGACAGTGGTTGGAGAGATCAAGAGCACTGGTGGAACAATTGATGATGCAACTGTTGTCAGTAAAGTTCTAAGATCACTTTTACTGATCTATGCAATCAGGGTTGCCGCTATTTAGGAGCTAAGGTCTATTGACAAAACCAAGGTATCTTTAGACTCTATTATTGCAAAGTTGACTACATATGAATTGAATGGCTATGATGGTAGTGTTGAGAAGACTGAGTCAGCCTTTAGAGCATATGCTTCCTCCGAACTAACCAGGAAAGAAAAAGAGGTCAGTACCAGTTATGAATCCAGGCCAAGCAGAGATATGGACGATGAGGAGATTCTGATGGAGTTTGAAGCTCTTCTTGCCAAGAAACTTCCAAAAGGCACCGGAAAATACAAAGGTAAGATTCCTCTGAAGTGTTTTTCCTGCAATAAGATAGGACATTTAGATGTTAACTATCCTAACAATGACAATAAGGATAAACCAGAGAGTTTTAGGAAGTATAAAGGAGTAGGTAGGAGACATTGTCTTGTTGCAGTGGATGAAGGTGTTACCGATGAGGAATCTGAGGATGAAGAGAATGAGGACATAGTGTTTGTGGCTATCAAGGAAGAGTTGTCTGACCAAAAAGCCCTTGTCTCACATATTGACAACTCTAACGATTGGATCATTGATAGCGGGTGTTCTCACCACATAACCGATGACCAGAGAAAGTTTTTGTCTCTTGAAGGATATGATGGTGGTGTTGTCCGGTTTGGCAATGATGCATCTTGCATGGTGAAAGGAAAAGGGTCCATCTCACTAAATGGAAAGAGCAGTGCGGATGATGTCTATTGGGTGGAAGGCCTTAAGCATACTCTTTTGAGTGTTTCTCAACTGAACGACAAAGGAATCATACAAAAATTCAAAGGTGGAGTCTGTAGAATAATTGGAAAGAGTGGTGAACTTATTGCCATCGATAAGCAAACCAGAGGAAACCTGTTTTAGCTGAATGCCAAGATTAGTCAGTGCTTGATGGCGAAATTTGATGATAGTTGGATATGGCATAGGAGACTTTGTCATATGAATTTTGACAATATTGTAAAGGCTAATAAGATCAAGGCACTAAGAGGATTGCCTTTGCTAAACAAACCGGAGAATGCCTTGTGCAGAGAATGTCAACTTGGGTAGATGTCTTCCTTAACATTCAAAGGTAAGTCTTTCTCAGTAGATAACTTACTTGATCTAGTGCACACCGATCTGTGTGGTCCAATGAAAACTTGAAGCATTTAGGGAGATCGATCAGGGAGGTGAATTCCCTTATGATGAATTCAATAAGTACTGCGAGGAGAACAAGATTAAGAGGTAATTATCTGCCACAAGGACACCACAGTAGAACGACATAGTAGAGAGAAACAACATGACTGTGGTTGAAGCAGCTAGAACTATGTTGATCCAAGGAAATGTCGCTCACACATTTTGGAGAGAAGTGGTGAGCACTGCAGTCTATACCATGAACCGGGTACTCATTAAGAAAGGTAAAGACAAAACCTCCTATGAGTACTAGAAGAGGAGAACTCCCAATGTGAGTTATTTCAAAGTGTTTTGGAGTAAATGCTATATCAGGAGAGGTGAGCACTTGAGTAAGTTTGATGCTAAGTGTGATGAAGGAATATTCCTAGGATATTCCACTAAAAGCAAAGCTCTCAAGTGCTAAAACAACAAAACTCAGAAGATTGTTGAGAGTATCAAAGTCAGGGTTGATGAATCCCCTAAGAAGGCTGAGGAAACTGACAGCATGCAAACGGAAGATGAACCAGGTTTAGCCTTCTAGGAACTGTTTAAGAAAGAAACAAGTGACAAACACTGCAAAGACCTCAATGTTTCTGCACCAATAGAAGCTTCCATGGGTGAAGAAGAAGTTGAAGCAGAAAAAGAAGAGGAAAAGCAAGCTGAACCAGCTACGGTCATTCCTAGGTATGTAAGATTACATCATGATCCGAAGCAAATCATAGGAGACAAAGATGCAGGAATACTTACAAGGAGAAAGGTGAAAGAAAATTCTTGCATGATTTCATAATTTGAGCCTAACACCACTAGAGAAGCACTTACTAATGAAGACTGGATAAAGGAAATGGAGGAGGAGTTGGACTAGATAGACAAGAATGCAACACGATCCTTGGTACCCAGACTAGAACACAAGAATGTCATTGGTACCAAATGGGTCTTCAGGAATAAGCTGAATGAAGAAGGCACAATGGTAAGGAACAAGGCAAGACTTGTATGCAAGGGATATGCTCAAGAAGAAGGAGAAGACTATGGAGAAACCTTTGCCCCAGTGGCTAGACTAGAAGGTGTCTGAATGCTATTTGCATTTGCAACATTCAAGGGATTTAAGGTATATTAGATGGATGTGAAGTCTGCCTTCTTGAATGGAATCCTGGAGGAAGAAGTGTATATTGAGCAACCAGATGGGTTTGCTTTGTCAGAAGATAGTGACATGGTGTATAGATTACACAAGGCCCTGTATGGATTGAAACAAGCACCAAGGACATGGTACGAATGGTTACACTCATCTTGTGAAGATAGGATTTCAGAGAACAAGTGAGCACAACAACATATACCTAAAATCTAAAGGTGATCAAATTCTGATATGTGAAGTATTCGTAGATGATATAATCTTTGGTGGAGATGATGATATGAGTCATGCATTTGCAGATGAGATGAAAAAGAATTTTGAGATGTCTCTGATTGGAGAGATAAAGTTTTTCATTGTTCTGCAGATTCAATAGATGAAAGAGGGCATCTTCATTACCCATTCAAAGTATATCAAAGAGGTTTTGAAGACCTTTGGCATGGAGGAGAGCAAACTAGTTGGAATGCCGATGGTGACCGGCTGCAAACTAATAAAGGAGGATGATACAGCATTGGTGGATGAGAAGGAGTAGGGGTCAATGATCGGTAAGTTGCACTATGTGGTGCACAACAAACCGGATATTGCTCATGCAGTGGGCATAGTGGCCCGTTTTCAAAAGAGTCCAAGAGAATCCCACTTGGCTGTGGTAAAGAGGATTCTTAGATAACTAAAAAGAATAGTTGATTATGGATTGTGGTATCCATACAATGACGACTTTGATCTCAAAGTGTTTACCGATGCAGATTGGGCAGGTAATGTGGACGACTGGAAGAGCACAACCGATGGATCGTTCTTCCTTGGAGGAAGACTAGTCTCGTGGACGAGCAAGAAGCAAAGCTATATTTCCCAATCTATAGCTGAAGCGGAGTATGTGGCAGCATTTATGAACTGCACTCAGGCAATTTGGATGAAGCATGTACTGAATGGCTTCAAAGTGACTATATCTAAACCGGTGAGTATTTTCTGTGATAATACTAGTGCAATAAATATTTTCAAAAATCCAGTATTACATGCTAGGACCAAGCATATTGAGCTCAAGTATAATTTCTTGAGAGAAAAGGTTCAAAATAAAGAGGTTGTATTAGAACATGTTTCCAATAAGGAGCAACTAGCAGACATATTCACCAAGCCCTTACCGAAGACTACATTTACCTATTTGAGAGGTGAATTAGGGGTTCTGCCCCTTCATGAAGTAAATTAAATTTGTGTGCTCCACATCAGTCAAGTACTACCATGTCAGATCTTATAAGATTGATGTGCTGAAGGATGCAACTCCATAGGGGGAGCAACATCATGGAGACTGGAAGCTTGTGCCTCCACTTTGGCATTACTGTCAAAGGGGGAGAAGATATATGTTTGAAGGACAATATGCAAGTGTGAGAAGTGATTGTGCAAAGTGCACGCTGACCAGTCTAGGTGGTGGTGGTGATCTTTTTAAGTTGAACCGGTATATGTTATTGAGCATGGTGCAGATACTGAGCAACGATACACTGAGTATTACCATCAATGCTAAATGGGGAGATTGTTGGCATATGATGAAGCAGTGACAATGTATGTTGTCATTGATGTCAATAAGTGCTCAAGTAGGTGAACCGGTATGCACCTGTATGAAGATTGGAAGAGGTTATGGTCAACCGGGATGGAGTGGACCGGTGTTGGGGTTCACTAAGTGTGACTACCAGTTGGTAGTCTCTGTTCAGCTCTAGGGTTTTCGGTGTGGCTTGTGCGGTGCAACCGATGATGTTTTGTGACCAGTCAGCTAAGGAATAAGGATAAGGATCGAGATGCCATGTTAGTTGTGTGCACGTGAAGGATTTCTTTGTGGTTCTTGCGCGTGAAGATTGAATGGATTAAATGCCTACCTCGAGAATGATCATTTTTCTTAGCGGTGTGAAAAGAGTGCGTGATGGGTTATTGATTTCTAGATGCGGTGAATATTAGATGATGTAGAATGTCTTGAGATCTATCTTAGATCATTTCATTCTACATAATGTGTTTTGACAGCTAGGATTGGATCGCTTGTAATTGTAAACCTAAAATATTTAGGGTTTAGGGTTTATGCTACCGACCTAATTGTTGTCTATAAGGTCGATGAGTTTTGTTATTGTAGTTGTTGGCAAAAGTTGTATTTGTGTTCGCATGTTGGAAATTTGATACTTGCCAAACCAGAGTGAGGAATCTACAGAGTGTGATTGCAGAAGAGAGGAACTGAAAAGAATCTGTCTTAGCAAGAAGTGATGTTATCAGATCGGAGTGTTTTACCTATTGTCTTCTAACCATTTCAATAGAAGGTAAATCCCTTGATCGAGTAGCTTTAACAAGATTTGTTGTAAATCTTCTAACCAGGTGGCTCAAGTTCATTGAGTTATTTAAATCTTCTAGCGAGGTAACTCTTAACAGGGTTTCAACCTTTAAAAGGGTATATAGCCATCCCTTAACTGGGTGATTCCTAACAGGATCGGTTCCTAACAGAACCTTTACTGTAAAGTCTTTAACCGGACTAGGTTCTTAACAGAGCGGACTTCAAAAGAGTTCACAAACAAGCTTGTGGGTATTCATCCCCACTGTGGTTTTTCCCATTTGGGTTTCCTCGTGAAAAATCTGTGTTATGGGTTGTGAGTTTTTCATGTGATGATTGTGTGATTCTGATTAAGTTAGATATGCATGCAGTGTTAAATGGTTGTAATATTATTGATACAACTCATGCATGATTATATCGATGAAGTAGTCATCAAGATTTGAGATCTGTTGAATGTTGTCTGAAGTATTTTTGTTTAGCCTGTTTAGTTGTCTGAATTATTTCTGTTTAACTGGCATTGCTATGGTTAAGTACAATGGTGAAGACAACCGGTTAGCTACATTTTAATATGATAAAGTGTTGAAGCAATTTTTGTGTGTACTGATTCACTCCCCCCCCTCTCATTACCGATTAGGACCTTGGTAATTCATCATTATTCATCAGGTTTATGGATCATTTTAGTAGGTTGTGGAAATATTATTAACAATATTACATGTTGTGTTTGTTGTAACACCTTTAATGGTGATGACCACAAGTAGTATGGGATGCTTTCTTTTGTTCACAACTAATACTGAACTAAGAGCTAAGTTTGATATTAATCTAGAGTTTAACATTATTGAAGACTACATCCTAGGACTATACCTAACTTTTCTTATGAGGATGTCTTAAGGGGATGTTTGAAGAGGATGTCTTAAGGGGATGTCAATGAAATGCCAAAGAAAAATTAATTTATGTATTTTCTAAATCAAGTAATATAAATAATCACTAATAAATAGGAATAATGCAAAAAATCTTGAGTTTAAAACTACAAAAAATATGTACATAATTTCTTAATCAAGCAATATAAATAATTACTAATAATCTAATTCAAGTAATGTAAATAATCACTAATAATCTAATGTAACAAAGAAAGGAATTTACATGTGTGTGAACTCATGAAAAATCAAATAACAATGTATATATAATTTAGCATACTAAGTTCATAAAGTGATGGCCAAAGAGGATGTCTTAAGGGGATGTATAACATAGAAGAATACATTTAAAAGCTTTTCAACCAAGCATGCATATGTAACAATTTATATAATTTAGCGTACTTAACATGAGGGGATCTAAAGTAAGGACCTATTAGGATGTCTTAAGGGGTTGTCCAAAGACGATGTCTTAAGGGGATGTCCAAAGCGCATGTCTGAAGGGGATGTATAACATGTAAAAGCATGTATGTATGTAATTGAAAAATACATAAAATCATAAATATAAAAGCATTTCAACCTTGAGCATGCATAACAATATATGAAAACCATTGTTCACCATGTCAAAAAAAAAAACTAGATATGATCCAATATTAAAAAATCATCTCTAAGCTTTAATATGGCTCAAAAATATATATATCTAGTCCTAGTTCAAATTAAACATGAGTTCAAACTCTAGTTCAAATATAAAAGTATGAGCTACAAAAACAAGTTAGATAGCCTAAGTTAGCTCCTAATACATATAGTTTGGATCCTCTCTATCTTTTATTATCTCCAAAAAAAATTCATGGTCTTCAAAAGGTAACCTCCACTTTTGGTTGCCATGTCCTTTCTTTGGCAATGTCTCAAATTGCAGCTTTGTCACTATAACCAAGTGACTGTAATGTAGAACTATTTTTCCAAGCATGTATTCAATAAATTGAACACTGTTTTTGTCTATCTTAATTTGTTGATAATGGGTGCCTTGTATAACAACTGAACCAGTTGGATATGACTCTCGATCACTATCTATAGTTACTTCTGACAATTTGAATTTCGCTTTCGTGCATCTTACTAGATAATAATCTACACCTTCCACATTGCCAGGATCCGCAACAACAAGAAAAATATCACCTACATGTATGTACATCCAGATGACACCATATAAATTTAAAACAAAATTAAGATGTAGATAAAATTTGAACATGTCACTACATGATCTAAATTAAAACTAAATAAAAGAACATGTATGCACACACGCACCTGTAACGACTAAATCAGAAACACGTTCATAATTAGTTGAATTATAGGATCATGAATGTCTGTCATTTTCATCATCTTCATATCCCATTGTGAGACATATCCATTTGCAATATTCTCGCATTGACTCATTGGATTGTCCTCAACACAGTCAGCACAAAAGCATGATTTTTCTCTTACTTGAAGCAATGGAGGCTTGTGGTGTCTTGTAGTCATCACTTGATGTAAACTTCTAATACCAACAATTGTTTGACAATTGGAAGGATTAGATCGATCAATACTTGTTACAAATATGAAATGAAATTTGCACATTTTAAGATCAACAACTTTAGGATAAAAATGAAATGTAGAGCTGATGATTTTTTTTAAGAATTCTTGAGAACAAAAATATTTTACCTTTCACTTCCCAAAAATAACGTTTGTTGTATGGTGTGTCCCGACTAGCAAAATGACTTTGACACCATTCAAAAAATTTGTTTGAATTCTCTATGCTATTACCTACATAAAAGAACTTAGAGATGTTGTTATGTGCACTTTTTTTAAATGAAATTATATTAAGAAATAGATACAAACAAATTGAAAACAAATTTAACAGTACCTGCAAGTTCATGTTGGTGAAGTGCACACTTCACACATGCTCCTGCTCTATCGTGCTCTCCTTTTTCATGTCCACTTTCAAAGAAGTTTCACATAAACTTAACATTGTGTCTAGCATGTTGCATGGATAGCCAATTAAAGGCTTGCACATTTAAATTGTCCTACTCCATAAAGTCGTCTGTCATGTACATGTACAATTGAACATATAAAATAAAATTTATCAAATTGAAATCAAATACACATTTACATATAGATGAAAATGAATTAAAACTTATGTACTCACCTGCACAACCATCTGACCAAATACATTGTTGTGAAACATTTATCCCACAATTTGCAAGATCTTCAAAAAATATTGCAAAACAATGAGCTACATAGCTCCTATCATGAACCTTATCACCGCTGATATAGAAATGAACCTGCTTGATGATAATGTGTTCATTTGGATCAGTACAGTTTTCTACCCCATCCACATCGAATTGTGCGTGTCTATAGGTCACTTGCACAAATATTGCAACTTGATTAGAATGATAATATTGAGCTTGAATCTGTGTTTGAGGGGCAAATATATAGTTCTCAGAGAAATCTACAATTAAAAGAATACAACTAGGTGGAAAACAATTTTTGGAATCACGAAATTGTTTAGCTTGCCATCGTGCACCATGATAATGTTGGATATGTGGATAAATCATAATACAAAATTTGTTCATAAATTCAAGGTAGGGCAATTCACTCTCCTTCAATGCAATTTTTTTGGATTCATCGCCTGTCTTAGTTCGATATGTCTCATATTGAAATCTCTTCCACAAAACTGGCATTGAAACATCAATATTCTCAATTTGTAATGGAAACTTTTGCAAATCTCCACAATCAATGCATGTACTTTTTATACATTGTATATTGAAGTCATCTAAATCTTTTGATATATCACATAAAATTCATTTCACAAATTGTGTCGTACTTCCAGGGATGACCATATCTGGATTAAGTATTGCCATAGCTTTTTTATATGACTCTAAGTATAGATGAAACTCAACATGATTTCGACAACAAGTTTCATGTACCTTATTTATGCGTACAAAGCAAGGGCACAACCTCTCAAACATTATCTGACATATTTTCACATATGAAAATTCTTCCTTGAATGCTTCCAATAGTTCACTTTGTGTTGTATCTACAAAATGTTTAGGATCTGAAATCTTCATGCCGATCTCTTCATCTTTCATCTATATAGTGTCCCTTCTATTGGAAGAAACACGGGAGTGGTTGGTCCAATATTCAATGACCAGTCTTCTTAGATCTTCAAAAATTGTCTTTTCGAGGAAGTCAACAAATATTTACCCAATTCATTTCAATGTTTTCATGTAACATATTTCTCCTCCTAATATATCTTTGAACACTTTTTCTAGATATATGCAATAATTCAGAAATTGTTGTAACTTGTCTTTTATGTGATAACCTCTTACTAGAAATCGTAGTCATCAATGCTCTACGTGCAACATTTGAATCAACTCCTCAACTTGTGGTATCAATAAGGTTCAATGCATCTTGCAAATTTTCAACTATTGTTTCTTTTACATGACCTCCTGAGCTTTTCCTATTATTGACACCCAACAACTCCAAAACAACAGTCATTTCTCTTTTCCTGAATAACTTTACAAATAATTGTGCTCTCCCGACTATAGATTTTTTTTCAAAATATTCCTCCCAAATTTTTTTGCAATGCAATTTAATTGTGCTCAGGTACCATGTGTTCAAAGGAAATTTGACTGAAAAAAGAATCCTCATTCATCTCCATCAAATTTCTCATGACAAAAGAAAAATTCGTAAAAATTCGTACCTTGACTAGTACCAATATTCTTGGCTACTTCAGTTGCATCATCTTCAACATCAACAGGTTGCTATTGATTACGTTTTGTATGACCTTTCATTGAATCATCCCTTATACGATCATATTTTTTTCTCTATTTCTTTTATTCCCCATTACACAAAGTATTGAAATTTGCTTTCCTAAAATCGCAAGTGAATACTCCTTAAGAAAAAAATCAACTCCTTTGGAAAAATTCATATCCTTGATAAAAAATCACTTCCTTCCTTGAAAAAAATCAACTTCCTTGAAAAAAATTTGAAAATTTCATGAATTGTTTTTTGTTTTCAGTTTAAAAATAAATAAAAAATCACCTCATTAATATATGAGGGAAAGGGTGGGGAAGCAAGCGGTTGCTTCCCCACGCGACCAATCGCAGAGGGTCCTGCCACTTGGGGGACTCGACCAAGTTGGACTCGGTCACATCCCACTCGACCGAAGCTGCCTATGTGGCATCCCACATGGCAGCCTACTTAGCAAAACCCCCACAATTTGCAGAACCTTCAAGTTCTGCTAAGAATTAGACCATCAATTTAAAAAAAAAAAACTAAAAATACCCTTTTCGAGAGCTCGGAGTGAGGAATGTTGACATGTAATTTTTATAGAATTTCAATTGGAATTATAATATAAAAATTACAAAATACTGCAGGTAGGTATATTAACATTTGAGAAGACTCTGATTCAGAAAAATAAAAAAAATAGTAAATTATATCAAAAAAATTTAAAAATTATATATAACACTAGAGGAGAAAGTCCTCTTCAAGAATATATAATTTTTTTTGGGAATGCTATAGTTTTGATCGGGGAAATTTCGTGGGAGACAAAAATTGTCGATTTTAGGAAACTTCGAATTTAAATTTTTATAACGGCGAAAATATACATCGAAATCATATTTATTTATTTTTCTGCAGTGGCTATGGATGTCATCTAAAACATATTTCAAAATCAGAGGAAAATAAGATTATTTACATATAGTTTTGTGGTGGGAGGTGAAACCCCTGATTTGCAGTATTTTTCAATAATTGAAAAATTGACTTTAATAATTAAAAAAACATATCAATTCTCATTCCAATTTTTTTTATAAATAATAGGCATAAACTTCATCCAGTTTTACACATTTCATCAGTTTACATCATCTTCAAATACCAAATAGAAATATCACTTTTATGCCATTGAAGTTGAACTGTTTTGCTGTTGTTAGCCTTATCCTTTATAAAAGTAAGACACAAGTTTGTACTTTTACCCCTTCATATATCTGGGGCTTCATATCGACAAGGGGCATTATCATATCAAATATCCATATCAGTTTCATATCAACTTCATATCGACCAGTCAATTCCATATAAGCATATCATATCAAAATGCTACCAGTCTCATATCAGCTTCATATCAACCAATCAATTCCATATCATCATATCATATCAAAATGCTATCAGTCTCATATCAATTCCATTTCAGCGTATCATATCGAAATGCTATCAGCTTCATATCGACAGAATCATATCAACGTATCATATCAAAATAATTTTTATTCAGGGAATCATATCGACGACTTTGACAACATCACCATATCGAAAAATTTTGGTAGCATATCCAACGATTTTCTTTGAATCAACATGTGCACACACGTCACTTCAAAGAGGGGTAAAATGTAGACGTAAAAATTTGACCACTTTCTTAAATAAATATTTAATATTTATTTTAATTCCATCCCTCCTATTAATTAAATCCTATTTAATTAATTTCTTCATTTTCATCTTTTTGATTAAGTGAATTACTCAATTTATTTAATTAAAATCATCTAAACCTTTTCTAGCCTTTAATTAAATAAATCACTTTATTTAATTAATTCTCCTTTCTTCCTTTTAATTAAATCCCCTCGCTTGTATTTATGCAAGTTGCATCTATTTTAGTTGAAATAAAACATTTTATTTTAATTAAAATTCTTTTTCTCCCACTTGCCCTCTCCTACATTGCCCACTTGCCTCCTAATCATTCTTCTTGAACCCATCTAATCCTAATCAATTAGCTTTAATCCCTCTAATCATGTCATTTCTCTAAATTTGAGGAGGTGACTTCTCAAATTTGGAAGAAAGTCTTCTAAATGCATTAAAGGCTTTATTTCTTCAGCAAGTTAACTTGTTGAGTTCACCAAAATTTGGAAGGACTCTTACAAATTTGTCTCCAAAGTCTTCCAAAGCATTAATGGTTAATTCAATCTCCCCTCATGGTTAGAGACTTTCTCTCTAACTTAACCCTCATCTAACCCAAGGGTCTCATCAAGCACTCATGGCTTTGACCCTAGTTATCCTATTAACCCTTGCACAAGAGTTTACCCCTTGGGTAAAAGCTTTATCCAATGGATGACCCTAACCTTACCTCCTAAGGTAACCTTTATGTCTCCACAGGCATTTAATTCCTCTTGCATCTCCTCTCAAGCCACCCTTTATTGACAATTGTCACCATTTCATTGGTGAAAATAGTAAACATGGATTGAGTAACTTTCAATCCTAGTCATTGTTAAGATTATTCAATCTTAACCCTTCATTGCCCTATTTTCCCTATAAATAGAGATTTCATTCCTCATTCTCCATATCCAAGTTTCATGCATCTACATTATAGTCTAAATTGTATTAAGCATTTTAGCCTCTCTTTGTTAGAATATCATCATAGCATTTAGAAGCATTTTCATATCAATAGTATATCCATGCTAATTTATCATGTTAGGATAATTTAGCAATATCTTTATCATATCACTATCTTCATCTTAGCTTAATCATCATAGCTTTTAACATATCATATAGATCTTAGAATGCATTCATCCATATAGATCACAATATCACTCGTTCTTGGAATTGTCATTCCTAAGTCATTTGCTCAATTATCTAAGAGCAAAACATTGACTTTAGGGATCCTGTGACATAGAGAACAATGGGACACCCCTTGGGAAGTTAAACTAGTTTAAATTAGTTTATACTTGCACTAAGAATCTTATTGGTATGCAGGTCATTTGATCTCAATTTATTCATTTTGATCACCACATTTTCCCGCATACAGTTATCTCATTGGTTTGCAATCTTCTCTGATATAAATCCTATGTGTACACAAGTTAGGATCCAAACCCTTCATGTCATGGTAATCCCATGCAAATACTTGCTTGTGAGATTTAAGCAATTCTACCAAAGACACATTCTGATCTTGAGTGAGATTATCATTAATATTCAAACAATTTCTTGGTGATACTTATATTTGTTTAGTCAATTCAATCATAGATGCTTCAGTAAGATATGACATTTGTACCTCATGCGGTAGTAGTGTATAAAGTAAATCTTTGGCTACAGGAAAGTTGTCTGAACTGGGAGCAAGAAGGATTGACTGTAATGGACATGCAAAACTTGATGAGTATCCATTTGGTTGCTCGATTGCTCCATAATGATTTTAAAGGATATTAGAGAGTATGTCATCTTCCTCTTGAAGCTACAAGAAGGGATCCTTATCTATCACCATAAGTTGTGCAACTGAATTGACTTCATCTGTTTCTTCACCTATGTTAGGCCACACTGGTTGTGTCAAGTCAAGCTAAGGTTTTGCTGGGGGATAAAGTGCAAGATTTTTAGTAGACATGCCATCTAAAATTGTCATGTCCCCTGACCTACATCCTATAAAAGCATCTATTGTAGCTAACCAAGGTCTACCTAGAATAGTAAGATAGCCTCTCGGAGTTGCCTTTGGAGATAGAATCATAAAATTAGCTAGGTATTCCAAAGATTTCAAGGTGACAACAAGGTCTTCCACCATACCATCAAGTCTAACAATAGAACTATATGCTAGCTACGAGACGATAGGTGTAGCTCTTAGAGTAGTGATATTTAGATGTTGCATGATATCCTTTGTCATCACGTTGATAGTTGCACCTGGATCAATTAGGGCATTTTGAATTTGGATTCCATTGATGACAACTCCAACTATAGGACTACTAGGGTCAAAATACTTAGAAATGCTCACCTTTCCAAGCATGGTATCAGCTAGTTGACCTACTACATGTATTGTTTGTGGATCATTTTTCTTTCTTCCTGGTTTCTTTAAACAAGCCTCTTTGATGGCTTGGAATAGGGGGATTTTGACACAAACGTGTTTCAACCGATCTATGAGATCAAACATTGGTTTCTCTTTTTGCTTTGTTTCTTCCATCTCAATCCTTTGGGGAAATGAAGGTGTTGCATCAGATTTTTGTGGATGACTGGGTGCTACAAGTGGACTAGGCAAATTATCCTGCTCAACTTTTTATGTAGGTAACTCAATTATCACTGGGGAAGAGGGTGTTGGCAGAGTTGTCCCTAATCAGAGATGTATATCATTTATGCTTACAACATATGTATGATATTGATTTGGATTAGTAGAATAAACAGGTTGTTGTCGTGGTTTTCTATTTAGATTAGGGACGGGTTGTGCTGGCAATCGAGTAGGTCTAGGTGCACTAGCATTTGGATTAGGAGGAGGCATTAGGGCTTGCTACTATTGAAGTTGGCGAGATGGTTGTAGGTAACCAGTAGATTGGTTTGGCCATTGCTATCCTCCCCTCCATTGGGATGTCGGTTGCCAACCCCCTCGAGGTTGTTGCCAATTCCCTTGAGGTTGGGACCATGGAGATGGGGAGTTCTGATAATTGGACCATGTATTTTGATTATTCCAAGGTGGTGGAGGAAAATTTCCATAGTTTTGTGGGTAAGAAGGCTACCACTAACTATTAGGATTGTAAGAATTTGTATAAGGACCATTGAAAGATAGTGGGTCTTGTGGCATACCTTGTCTTGGAGCCCATGACCTTCTTTGTGCAATGTAGAAAATTTGATCTTCATCTCCTTCAATCAATTTGAACTCTGGTGGAATTGGTTTGCTTTCAATAGTAGCTACTATTTTGCACCTGCGATCCTTTTTCTTTTGCCTACAGTGAGGGCAATAATTTGCAAACATTGACTCTGCTTGCTCATGCTTCCTACTAGCTTGAAGTGTATCCGGCTGAGTAGCCATATTGTTTATGATGTCTTGTTTGAAATCTGATAGCAAATTAGTGATCTCCATTCTTGAGACTCCATTAGTGGAGGACTTACCTATACTAGGTTGGTAACCTCTTCCTTTCTTAATAGCTACTCTAGAGTAGTTTTGACATATTTTCTTGATATCATGCCAAGGAACTTGAGTAATATCTCCTCCTCCCATTAGGTCCAAGGCTTCAGTACAACTCTCATTGATTCCTCTAAGGAAGAGCAACTTTTGAGATTCTTCATTAAGTGCATGGTCTGAGGATTTTTGCAAACAAAATAAGAATCTTGAAATATAGTCCTCCAAACTCTCTTCTTCTTTTTGCTGCATCCGAAAGATGTCTTCACCCCTCATATTGCCACCTCTACAGTACTCATTGTATTTCTCAAGGAATTTTGTTTTCATGTCTACCCAACTGTCCAGAACATTTCTTCCTAAACTCATGAACCATCTTAGTGTTGCTTCTTTTAGAGTGGTAGGGAACAATTTAAACCTATGAGCATTTGTAGTGTAGTCATAACTTCTACAGGGGATATCAAATTCAAATAGGAAGGTATTTGAGTCCTCTGTTACCAAACCATAGAATTTAGGGAAAATTGAAGCAAGAATATTCTTGAGATTATCATTATCATTTTGGTCAGTGATAGGGAATTCAAAAGTAGTTCAGTTAGCTTGATTTTGTGCAGCTATCCTTGCTTGATAAGGTATCAAAGCAAATGGGTTGTTAATAGGATTTTGGTTAGGTGGGTCTTCAAGATTGTTGAAATTGGCAAATATATCAGCAAAGGGATTTATGTCTTGATCTTATCCTTTTTCTGGTTGATTATCAGGATAAGGGTTATTAGGAAGAAATCTCCCTAAGACATCTCTTCTCCTATGCGTGTGGTGTTACTCATAAATAACAATGGATCATTACTCTATAAAAGTGAAAACCGTATGTAAAACAAACTTTGATACTATTGGAAATAAAATACAACTACAAATGACTGCAAAAGGGTTCCCTAGTTTGACAACATCTATGACAACGACGCCAAAAATGTTTCTCTCTTAATTGTTATAATAACTAGACTTTGAGACCATGACTTAGGGATTGGACATCCATACTAAATAGTTATATGATCATCATGAAAGTTCATTTATCTGTCAACCCGAAACGTATACTTGAAATGGGTCAGCAAGGTATATGCACTAAAGTCCTCATTGTAGTCATTCTACTAAGAAGAAAAGGTTTCTAAAAGTAAATAACTAAAATGCTTGAATTTGCCTTGAATTTAGAAAAACAAGAACTTGGTCCATAGCAAGTCGGCAGGAAACTACTATGTCTGCCTTGGCTGCAAAAACAATCACATGATGATTTCTAGTGGTTGCAGGAACAGTCAACTGTTAGGACAACAAACTAAAATCTAAAGGAAAATAACTGCTGAATACAAAAGGGTGTAATTCTTACTAAGTAGGCCCCCTTGGCAAGTCTTCCCAAAAATCAACTATGTGCCACGAACTAGAATATTATCTTATTGATCTAAAAACATCTGTTACCTCATAATATCTGCTAAAAAATAACCTGCAATAAAATTGAAAACTGAAAATTACAATATTTGATGTTCATGCTTTTGAGAAGGGATTTTTGAACTTATTTATAATAAAGAAACTCCTAACTCTAACCACTGGCATGCCCACTCTCAAAACATTAGGAGGATGCCATTTATTACAACATAGAAAGAGGACAAAGAGTAAGAATTCCGCTGATCAAAGTTAGTTAATCAAAATTATTGAATTCCACTGATCAAAAGTGTGTCATCTTATGCCTTGAAAGTGCCATGACACTTATCAATAGTACCGTTCTATGCATCAATAGTACCAAATTATGTTGGTTTTGCCAAATAAAATGTAAAAACCCTAAAAATGTAAGTTGATTAAAAGTCTCATTATATCAATTAAAAGGGCCATTTTATCAATCAGAAGCATCATTTTATTAATCAATGGCGCCAATCTAACTTTCAATAGTACAAAGCTATTTTGAAGGTCTAAAAATAATAGATTTGATGTTCCTCAGATCATATGCATTGTTTCTTAGGTCAAATGTGTCATTTAAAGGCTTATAAGTGCAAATAACAAATCATGTGTGCAAATAAATGAATTAACTAAAAAATATTGCTTTCACCCATATCACCTAATTCATCTAATCATCACCTAAGTATTGGTTTCATCTAATTCACTTAATCGTCCTTTCACCTAGCACACATGCAATCACTTTATCACCTAATGTCTAATAAATTAATTAAACAATTCATAAGTTATTTAATAATGTGAATTAAAAGAATAAATTAATAAATTAATTAAATAATTCAAAATTATTTAATTTTTTTTATTGATCAAAGTTGAATTACAATAAAAAATAATAGCAGTCTAACAAAAGGCTGCAAGAACAACATATAGAATAAAAGTAATCATATTATTTAATTACAAAGGATGGAAAGGATAAATTTATAGATACAATTAAATAACTTAGAAATTATTTATTTAATTTAGTATGCATTAGGTGATAAAGTGAAGTCATGTATTAGGTGATAAAGTGATAATATGAATTAGATGAAACTAGGACCTAAGTGATGAATACATTAATTGGGTAGTATAGTTGAAATAAACATTTGTAGGTGTTTCAAAACTTATTCTCTAGATCTCACTTACTACCACTTATACCATACTTTGCAATTTTCTCAATCTTGTCACCTCTATTGTCTATTCAAATTGTAATTTGATGACCCCTTTTAATTACATAGAATATACTAGGTGTTATGCTGAATCATCTTTGTTGTAAAAATACACATATAGTATTTGAAGTAAAACAAAGAGCTAATCACAACTTAAACAAATGTTTTCTTCATTTTCTTTTGATAATAACATGCACATTATCTAAAAAAGACATTATTTGGAGCTGTTATGATTTTTTTTGATGTGGAATTCCAGGAGCAGAATTGGAAGAGGGAATTGCAACAGGAAGGCAAATTTCTGATCTGAGAAGGCTGGTCAAGAACTGAATCTGCAAAGGCGAACCTGAGGTGCAAACCTGAAACTTTTGAAACCCTTTGAATATCACTTGGAAGGAAGGCGAATCCAACAACAATCTCCATTTTTTATCCATCTTTTCAGTGGCCGTTGAAGATTTGTGGAAATTGCGAGCAGAACTTGCACATGAACACGCAGAGCTCTCATTGGAGGCCATAATCGTTGTGTTGAATACAAATGCAGAAGTTTTGAATAGGTTTCTAGTTGTGTTACCTCCCTCCCAAGGAAGATCTTCGCAAGCAATTGTTGGTGATGAAGAAAGGCAGAATGCGAAGGATGCAAATTCTCCAGTGATCCCCCCCTGCACTTTCTCAGCGGTTGGTGACTCTCCCTGGCGGTCCTACACATTTGTCTGACGGCAGCAACCCATCTCCCAATCCATCAAATGTCTCCAAGCGGTGTTGTGGAGGAGGTTTCCCTCCTCCACGAGGTTTGAACTTCGCTTCCCTCTGCATTTATTACTTTTCATTTAAGTTTTTCTTTTTCCTCGCGTTCTTCTGCCTCTCCGTTTGTACTCCCCCTCGGCTCTTAATGGAGCCTAAATCTGATGGCGCATTTAAGGCTCCCCCTAAGGCCGATCTAATTGCCCCTAACAATGACCTCCCTAACCCTATTTCGGCCATTAAACTTTTGTTTAGAGACGTCGTGGCTAGGGCTTCTGAGACAACTACGGATCATGCCAGATTTGTGGCTTTCTGCGGCGACAAAGGAGGCCATAGTGAAGGCAAGGATCCTGATTCCGACCCTGCTACTATGCGCATTTCTCCTAATACCCCCATGATTAATGAAATAGTGTTGGAGAAAAATAGGCTTAAAGAGACTGCGATCTTCTTTGCTTCTGTTGATATTGAAAAATGTCCCCCAAGGAAATTTATGGATGATTGGTTTCATAATTACTGGAATTTAAAGTTAGGCTTTAAAATTTCTTTCTGTCAACAAATTCAGAAAGGCTTGTTTGTTTATCTTTTTTGCTAATCATGAGATGCAATTCGAAGTCTTAAAAAAACAATACTGGGCGGTTGGGAAAACATCCTTCCGTGCCCTCGGATGGACCCTTGAAGCTATTTGCAAAGAAGTCTTAGCACTTTCGTGCCCTAGGTGGGTTTTGCTCAAAAACATTCCACCCTTCCTCTGGAAATTTATCCTGCAGCTTATGGAGCCTATTGGCAAGGTTATCTGAATCGATGAGACCTCCCGACTCATCCCCCACCTTGATGCCCGTATCTTGATCTCGCTTAAGCCTGGTATAGACATCCCTAAAGCGTTAGACCTCAATATTGAGGGTGACGTTTTTTCATGCCCTCTCGAAATACTTGGGGGTTTGAATGCTTGTTTTCTCTGCAAAAGGGAAGGGCACCTGAGGAATAGTTGCCCTATCATCAGGGGAAACTCCAAAGCTAAGACGAACGACTCCGCTCCTGTCGTCCCCCTGCCTCCCTCTGCTCCGTTTGTCCCCCAGGAAGCCCCTCTCCCTACCTCTGCCACTAATAAGTTTAACTCCTCCCTCGACCTCCCTGTCCCTTCCTCCATGAACCTTGACCTCAACCCCCACTTTTGCAAATTTAACGCCACCCCTCCTCCCCATTCCCTGATTGTCCAAGCCTTGGAGCATCTCGAAAGTGAGCTGGATGAATTCCAAACGGTTACCCGCAAATCAAAAAAACGCAGAAGGAAAAGTGTGCTAAAAAACAACGCGCTCAAAACACCTGAGCTTAACAAGAATAAAAAGAATGACACCATCGTCGATCATGCTATGGTCACTCGATCCTCGGCGAACAAATCTGGATCTAACTCTGTGGTCAAAACCATCATTCAAGCCTTTGAAAATTCAAAACTAATTACTACTGATTCCATCACTGTGGAAGGTTCAACTAGACCTTCGAGTTTGATCTCCTCTCCTAATGGCTATGGAATCACGCTCGGAGTTCTCCTTGACCCCTTCCCTAGTGATGTAATCAATACTACTCAAAGATTGAACCCTATTTGTAATAGCCTTAATGAAATTGAATACGACTCTGACATTTATATTATTCCGGCCATAAAAGACCCTTCTCTGCCTTACTCGCAAGTTCCTTGCACACTAAACAAAGACCTATCCCTTCCACACGCGGAAGCACAAATGGATCTTGTGTCCAGAGAAGATGGAGAAGACCCCCCTGAGGTTCTAGCCAAAAAGCCTGGACGCCCAAGTGGATCCAAGAATAAGAGGCATCCTGCCACTAAGTGGTTTATTGTACTGAGAAGAATGGTTTTTCAAATCTGATAATACCCACTTCATAAATCCACCTTGGAAAAAATTCTAGCACTTGCCAAATAGTCTAGTGTGTCATCCATTCTAGGAAGAGGGTAATGGTACTTCACCATGATCTTATCGATAGCTCTAGAGTCTACACAATCTTCGTTTGCCTCCCTTTTTGGGCAAGAGTAGACCTGGTGTAGCGAAAGGGCTCATGCTCTCCTTAACAAACCCTTTGTCTATCAACTCAATAATTTGCCTTCTCATCTATTCATTTTCTTTTGGAGATAACCAATATGCTACTTAATTAGGGTGCTTCGATCCTAGCACTAAATCAGAGTGGTGTGTAAGGCCTCTTCAAGGAGGCAAACCTATGGCAACTTTGATGGAGTAACATCAAAATATTCTTTCAACAACTTTTGCACCTATGGTGGAGGTTGGGTCCTACTAGGCTCACTTGCTTTTCTTGAGCATAGCAAATAGAAAATTGTTTTCTTTCCCTCTTTGCGAAAGTCTTTATAGCTCATTGATACAATGACTAAAGCTGACCATCGTTTCAAAAATGTTTTCTTTCATTCATGCTCAACTTCATAAGTATTCTCTCTACCATGATGGATTACTTTTCAGTCATATTGCCAAGGCCTACCCAACAACAGATGACATGCATCCATTGGCACAACATCACAGAGAACTTCATCTACATAAGGACCTATTTTGAATCCAACCATACACAACTTATCCACAAGCACACTATGATCCTTTTTTCAGCCAAGAGATTTTATAGGGATTAGATTTAGGAATGCAAGCAAGTTGTAATTTGTAAACCATTTCTAAACTCACTAGATTGTTAGTAGATTCACCGCTTATGATCACTTTACGCACCTTGTTGTTGCCTTTGCATTTTATTTAAAAGACACTCCTCCTCTAATCAGCTTCAGGGGTTTCTTTGTCTCTCGATATTAAGGTTCTTCTTAGCATCAGGTTCTCTCCTGACTCAACTTCGGCTTCTTCAAACCCATGTTCTCCTTCTTGAGCCACCATTGCCCTTTTGGGCTTTTGAGGGCAATCAACAATTTTATGAGATTCGCTATAAATAGAGCATTTCAAGGGTTCAAGAGGCATTAGTCCTCATCCGCTTACCATTGAAGCCTCCCCCTTCCTCGAATATCTTCAATTAGAATGCTAAAGGGCACCAACCCTAAGGAGTAACCAAACCCCTATTCTAAGAGCGTCAACTCTTTCAGATCCCAATTCAATAACTTGAGCACCAACTCAAGAATCTTGGAGCATCAATTCCAAAAGAAGTTCAGTTACACAGTTCATTTGCTTACAGATCAAATATACAACTTTGTTTCTACAATCTGAAGCATCAAAACAGAATAGGAATGCTGAGAAATACAACAAACTTTAATGACAAAATGAACCTGTATCTCTGCAAGATAATTCATTGAAATCAATGCTGAGAGTTGATGTATCTCCGTAAATATGGTATTCTAAACTAAGCGCTGTAAAATCAGACTTGAGAATATCACTGTCACGATATACCTGATATTTTAACATGTTAACTTTCCTTCTTGAAGAAATAACCTCAGACCTCAGCAATAAGTCACCTTCAGAATATCTTCATCAAATCGATGCACACATGATCACCATTCAACACTCTTCTGTAAACAACATTTGTCTCAATACAACCTCATTTGTTTAATAAAGTGTATATGTTACACATACACAACAAGAAATCTCTCTTTAAATTCTTCGAAACATGCTTGTTTCTACTCCTCCGCATCGGCACTTAAGTGGTTGGCTAACTGTATATAGTTTAAGAAGTTACAAGTAGTTATAACCAATCTCCAACTGCCAACTGCCACTCAAACTTCTTTTCATCATGGCTTATTTCTAAACAATCTACCTTCTTATAAATATATCGCACCTTCTTCAAACTAAAACAATAGTCTTTAATTATTTTGAATCAAGAAGATACAAACGAATGAAAGACTAAGAGCAACGATCTTCTCTTCTTCATTAAGGTCGGAAACTTATTTTCTTCATTACTTTCTGAAACTTATTTTCTGTGCATTCAATACAAGAAGTCTGCAGACAGACAAATGGTATCGGACATACACACAAAGATTTTAATCAAATTACAAATAATTCCACATTTGCTGTACAGTCACATACACTCGGACCACATTTCAAATGCATAAATCAAAAACATGGAATCCTGAAGGTATAGAAATTTTCAGATTCTTGGTATACTTCAGAAATACGATTGTTCTAAAAATTATTTCTGAGAATATAAAACCTTGTGTATCCATTTCAGAGATCAATGTCTGAAAACATCTATTTAGTCATTATGTTGACACTCTTAGTGCAAACCTTGTATAAATTCTTTGTCTAGCCTGTAATCAATTGACATCAATGAGAAGTATTTTATCAGTTACCTCAGTTACTAGCCAACTTGTCTTAAGGGATCAACTTCTCGTCCACCTTTATAGCTTAAGCTTCATCCACAGTACTAATTTTCGCTAATGTGAGCTTGTCCTCAAGTTGGAACTTTAGGCCATTCACATAGCGAGCTACAGCTTGAATTTCACTTTCTTGTATATCTGTCCAAATTTGAAGCCTCAAAAACTGTTCAGTATAAGCCTACACTAATTAATCTCTTTGCCTTAAGTCTAAAATTATTTAAACAATTTTTCCTGGTTATCTAAGGGCAAAAATCGGGCTTTCAGATGTTTTAGCATCTTAGACCAAAGCCAAATTTTATCTTATCCTTGCCGCCTCCTCAAACTCTACATGTTTTCCCACCAAAGGGCTACATGAGAGTTTATCTTGGAAGCAGTGATCTTCACTCTGTTTAGATCATCTTCATCTATGTCTTCCATCTCAAAGTATTTCAAGCTCTCCTTTAAAATCTGAAATATCCACCTTTACTTTGGAGCTCTTTTTTGTCAATGCTTAAATAAGCTCTCCATGGGATCTGATATCCAAGTAGCATTCTCCAAGTTCTCTGGTTCCTCTTCAAAACCGTACAATTTTAATCTCGCCTCGAGGGTTTCTAATCTTCAAAGCACTTCACCAGTGTTTCTTCGAGGGCCTACATTCTCCCTGCCCTTTCTCCCTCAATAAATGTGAACTCCCCTTTGGGCCATTACAGATGGCTCTGATACCAAAAAAAATGATGCAAATTACGCTTTTATGCCTGCAAGTTCTCACTGACAGAAAAATAAAAAAGAGGATTGCAAATGCATTCAATAATTCCAAACAGATAGAACACAAAAAATTAGCCAAACCACAATAATCCACAACATGTATTTTCCATTGATCTCTAGAATCGGAAAAAGACAATGCACAGAAATTGATTCCCATAGTTCTACTTTGAAAAATTCCCCTTCTGTTGCTCTAATGCTCACCTCCCCAAAAATGGAGCACAACTTTGCCTTAAATAAAAAGAGACTAGAACCAATGGCTTTTCCCCACAATAATTGATTTCCAAATTATTGGAGAACCATCCATGTCGAGCTACTTTCATAGTGCTACATCAAATTGTCTCATGACCCTTCTAAATATTTAATTTTCAAGTTCCACAAACTCCAAACTACCTAGGCAACCATCCATGTTGGGCTTCATCTACACTAGATCTCTGCCTATCTTAAAAGTGTGAGCTTCCATACTCAATTATCCGTAGGTACAAAACTACCAAGCACCCCTGGCCCCAAGAATGGACACGAATGTGGTGATGCTTTTCAAACAATTTGATATCTCAAAGTGAGAAGTTAGCTCGGGATGAAAAAATTCCTCCAACTTTTGATGTCCACCACCCTTTTCTTTGATCTTCTAAGTCCTTACAGCTAAAACTTCTCTACTTTCTACCTTCTCCATTGTTTTCAAAGTTTTCCTCATAACCACCTTCAAGCTTTTGTTTTTCGTGGTGAATGGAACACCGTGCATCAAATACTAGGTATTCAAGCCAACCAAAGTCTTGTTTCTCTAAGAACTGCTCACATAACAAAATAAAATTCATATGTTTCAAGTATAGGTTTCTATTGATAATATACCTTTACAATATAAAACCTTCCATCTCCAATTTTACAAAGATAAATTGCGAAAAGCAAAAGCTTTGAATTTAAAACTTCCTCCAATTACCAAACACACAATTAGCACCAAGCAGATTTGAAGCGTGACCCTTGAGGGATAAATTTAACGCCTTTGCCGATTGAGCTACTTGTGACAAATTGTTTCAATTCAAATAATAAATCTTAAAAGTTTCACACCAACATTTAAATTACCTTTACTTAGCTCATTCTTGCCTTTTCATGTCTGTTCATGCTTCTTTTCTCCAAGCATTTATCTGAAGATTAGAAAGAAAGAAATATTTAAAAGACATTCCTCATAGCAGCCTCCAATAGGAGCTTGCTGGGTAGTTTCTTCCTCTTGCAATTCTATACAAAGCTTTCCCGATGATCTACATTCAACATGGTTGTTAGGACGTGAATTCATAGGCACTGTTGTAGCTTTTATATGTTATCAAATAATATAAATTTTATAGTGCTCTTTTAGTCATTCTTAGGTGCTGATTGTGAATGCAAAGGACACAAGTGAATAATGTTGAAAAGGAAACTCTAGGAATCCTTGGTAACAAACCCTAAACCAAATCTCCAGACATTATAAACAGACATAGGGTCTATGCTCCTCCCAAATTGGCTGAGATTCTACATTTGTTGTAGCCCAACAATATGTAGGCTATCGGCATCAAACTTGCAGTGATGGATCAATAACAATATTTTCAAAGTAACTTTGTATTCTCCTCCAATCGCTGCCTATGTTTCTCATGTGTTCTCCTTTATGAATGCTCCTTTGCTTAAAGGCAAAGATGGGCTTCTCTACTCCCAGGTATAGGAAGGATAAGTGTTCAGAAACTACATTGAAAATGGTAAGCATACACAAAGAATAATAAGCAGATTATGATTTCACTAAATTGATAATAATTTACTATAATAGTATAATACAGATGACATCAAAATTCTCCTTGTAATTATAAAATCCACACATTACATGTTTAACTGGCCCTTCCATCTATTCACCATCCTTGCCTTGCACATTTCCTTGTAACCCAAATGCTATTTAGTAATAACTTAATAAGTTGCTTCTCTTCCAACTTCTCGCATTTTTCTCCAAGTATATTGTGATATTTAAAATTTCAAAATGTACATAAACAAAAATAGCAAACAGTCATATTGTGATCTTAATTGTATATTAACTAGACTCATTTGCAAATAAATTTCTGACTTGCTCAAAGTTAACACAGCAGCCTTGATATATAATTTAGGCATTTTGAATTGGAACGTGGTCAGGAGTATTAAGGCTTCCAAAGTCTATATTCAAGAAAAAACTTTTTGAAAAAGACCTTTAATGCATTCAAAATTCATCTTGACCTCTGGGATTTTGCTACACGATTCATTGTCAATATGTAAATGCTTAGGATTACAGACTGGAGCTCCTTAATGGATATCTCTTTGAAGTATAATAGTACAAATTATAAAGTATAAGCAATGGTATAAACATCAAGGCCTGCATGTAAAAACATGATAAATTCATGTCACAACAACTTAGCTATCCTATGACCACATCATCCGCCAAAATAACAAGTCCCTTGCATATAGTCTGGTTGTTAATTGCTTCTCACTTGTGGTGGAATCAAACACTACTCAACTTTTTCATGAGTAAACTTAGTTTGTAATTCCATGCCATTTGAGTAAAGGGCATTCTGAACAATATTTTTGTTTTATATCACTGATGATTTGCAATCAAATTGTATCTTCTGAGAAGTTGAAGCATTTATTTAGAAAAGGCTGTATCCTATTCAATTTTATTTGCCAGATTGCTGATAGAACACATTGCTTCCACATAAATGCTTCAAACAAGCGAACTAGAGAATATAATTTCAAGAATCTAATTATGTCTTTAGCTAAAGACCATATCCTTCCAGTTTTTAAATAATATCTCTGTTTTACAATGTGGAATATATGAGGCATGAAATGACCCACGTACAAGGATAGTGAATTTCAGAAAAATGGGAGTTACATGGAGCTTACTTGCTTCCATGCAGGAATTAGAGTAGCGCTTATTTGAGTAAAAGCAACATAATATTCTGGCACATCAAAGGCAGCAGCCACAATGAACAGTGCAAATCACAGCAGCTCTAACAACCCGTTTCCAAATTATGCAGCCTAAAGTAGCAAACTATCCAAGGCCTAGAAATGGCATAATTAAACATACTCTATCAAACTGAAACATCTTCAGAAATCTCAAACAGAAAAATATTAATCATCTTGAGAGTAGAAAGATGAATATTGTTGCGATTGATTTGCAGCAATAGAAAGAATATTGCAGATCAGAAATTATGCCACTATTAATTGAAAGCAGGGATAAATTATACATGTGAGAAAACGAATCTAAGATTGACTTCGAAACTCAGTGATTAACCAGGTTGAAGTTAATGTCACAACTTAAGTAGATTATGGATATCACTATGACTAGCCAATTAGAAGAAGTAGAATATTGAAGAAAATTCTTAATTGCACTATCCTATCAGGAGTAGAATATGACCTGACTTTGTATGAATGCCATTGGGCTTCGAAAAAATAGGCTGCTGTGATTAACACTGTTGTTGTTAAAGTTCAAGCTATGTAGAAAAAAGCAATTGTTAACATACTCTGTAAGTGGATATCTTAATTGTAGATTGGAAAGAAAATTGTGTGGAGCTAACCTGATCTAATGATTGTTCACTTTGATCTGATCTAGAGCAGAATGATCTAAACATGAAACAATTTGTCAGTAAAATTTAAACAAAATCTAGATTACTTGCCCTTCAACTATTCAAAATATGTCCATGGCTCATATGGAAAGGAACAGACCACAGAACCTTGAATCCCTTGATGGAAATGAATTTTCATTCTTTGACCTAATGAATCGATTACATACATCCTTAAGTACAATATGGTTGCTTCCCTTTCATAATGACATTAAAAGCCTGAACTACACACACCATACATAATATTATGTTGGCATACTACGAAAAAAAAACTTGTGACATCATGGATTTTGAAAATAATCTCGAGTCTCTAAAGAGCATTATATAGTGAGGGAATGGGTATCTAATGTTTAGCTTGAAACATAGAAGCCACGCTTAGATAAAACACCGAGCAACAGACTCAGAAAATGAGGGAGACATACTTAAAAAAAACAGGGCAACGAAATGACAATTTAGTCTTAACAGACATGATGTTTCAACAGTCTTATTTTGCACTTCGCTAATCAGCCGTAATTCGAGAGAAGTGATACATTTAACTTTTTCTTCGGGAGGGTAAAGATACTAATAACATTACCTTAGCCCAGACGAGTTCTACGCCCTTTAAGAACCTGCGTAATTTATAGTTTGAAACTTCATCACCGCTCCAAAATGCTTGCTTTAGGAAATTTTATAATCGTTAGACTTGACTTGAGTACGGTATTGGCCATAATATTTAAGTAATCTTTTCTCACTTAATGTAAAGAAACCAACCAGACTAGGTGGACTCTTGCAGTGTGGATTTGTCTGCAGATATTTGAAAAATTCAAAGCGGGGTTTGAGCGTTTTCTCAACGCTGAAATTCAGGATCTTTGGATGTGAAGCAACAATCTCGGGCATCAGACCTGCAGTGTGTATAAAGAAATCCATGTTTTCCTTTATTTTCTTAGTTGAACTCTGAAGACCCTTGGGATTACCCCGAAGAATTAGACGAATCTCCTCCGCTGCGAGACCAAGGCTCGCCAAATTCTCAGTCTTCTCTTCCAGAGTTTCGAAACTAAGGCGTAGAACCACACCGAGGACTCGCACAAATGCTGCGGAGCCATCTGGAATGCCTAAATTATTCTTCACGTACTCCACTCTAGGTACCACATGCTTCTTGAAATCACTTGTCAGAAACTGAGGTGCCCATCTGACAGCCTTGCACAGATCGTCCTTTGAGCCAAATAAGCTTCTAAGATGGAGGATATTAGGAGCGAGACACTTTTCGAAGCTGGAATCAAAAAGTCTGGGACAACGAGATATAATAACTGGCATGTCTTCAGGAGCCAAGCACAAATTTTTCAGGAATTCCATCCTGGGCTTCAACTGCGCATCCACTTTGAGCGTAAGAATCGTTGGGTTTCTAAGAATGGCACTCTTAAGTTGGTCTTCTGTAAATCCATAATCTTTCAGCATATGAATTGCTTCTCTAGCAGTCTGGTCAGATTTGTGTCTCAACAGCCTTGGTTTTCTCCTCATTACTGTTGTTGCTTGAGAAGAAGAAAACCCACTTTCTTTTGTTAAAAAATCTGAAACGACATTGAGGGAGGGAGCGGAAGGAAACGATGATGAGGAAAGTGGTGAGAACTGTAGACATCTTAAGGGTTGCAGTGAAATTGTTAGAGGGATGCATGACAGACATCTCATTGAACAAAGAAAGTACTTAGGATACAAAACTGCCATCGCATTTATTGGAGAACGAGATTTGGGTTGCTGCAACTAGCGGCTATCAGAGGTATTCGAGGATTCTTTATCTAGGATTAGGGTTCATTGGCACGCATCCAGGTCGACAAGATGTTTATGAGGTTTTAGAATAATGTTGTGATTAAAATTAAGTTAAATTTTTTGGCAAAGTTAATGGTTTTAGAATAATGTTGTGATTAAAATTAGTGAAGTAACATTATTTATTTTTTTTATTTTTTATTTTTTATTTATTTTTTTGATAAGTGATAAAAAAATTTCTAGTCTTACTCAAATTTCACTACATCAAATTTCAAGTTATCTATTTTTATTTTTTATTTTATTTTTTGACAAGTGATAGAGAATTTCTAGTATTACTCAAATTTCACTACATCAAATTTCAAGTTTTATATTTGTTTTTTGTTTGTTTTTTTGACAATTGATAAAGAATTGACAAGTTTTTTATTTGTTATTTATTTATTTATTTGTTATTGGATAAGATTTGAATTAATCTTGCACCATGTTTTTTTTGTTGATGTAGATTTTAGTTGCACATAACAAAAATAGATTTGTACAACATAATCCTCTCTCTCTTGAAAAAAAAAATTAATCTAAAAAGAGTTCAATATCCCAAGGCTTCAATTGTGAGGTCTTCACTCATTAGTATCATTCAAGGGTATTTTACTTTTCTAAAAAAGGGACTTATTGTTTCACGATCTTTGCAAAATTAAATAATAATTTTGATCAACTCTTCGAAAATGATATTCTCAATTTTTAGGGTTTCTCAAATTTGTAAAACACAAGACAATTTCACAAAAATTAATAAAGATTCGATTAACTTTAATCAATTTTTCAAAAACTATTTGCCAATTTCTTCAAATCTTTAAATTATTTCCAAACTCTCTATACTTTCTTAAAGATATTCTGATTTGATTCAAGGATTTTAATTTCCAAAAGGATTTCAAATACAATTCTTTAAACTTTTAGATTTTTAAAATATTTTAAAAAATTAAAAAGATTAAAGAAAAGAGAGGGAAGGTTAAGAAATTTATGGTTTCAGGAACAATACATGAATATTTTTCAAAAAATGCAAATAAAGATATAAATCAATTGTACTTCATCAGATTAATTCACAACTACATAAAATAAAATGCAAATCTTCATTGGAGGACTTGTTACACAAAAAAGTGAGTCAAATAGACCCAAATATAGTGCAATAGTTTTGATATTTCCAAAAGAATATAACAATAGTCACATGTGATTTACAATTAGGAAATGACCAAAAATAATCTCAGATTTATAAATCTTTATTGAAATAAACAAGTGTTCTTCACTGAGAGTGATTAGAAACTATGAAGTAGACAAAAGTGAGTAATTCTTTAGCTTAAGCCTAGTAGTGATCAACAATTTTGCATCCCTTAGAAATGACTAAATTCACTCCTTTAATATACACAAGGTACCAAAAGTTAGTTTATAATGATCAATGGTTAAAAATTACATCAATCAAAATCAACGGTAGTAGTTACAAGTAACGTCATCTTTTGAATAATTGGTGACAAATGACATTTAGAATATTTTGAAAAATATTCAAATTTTATAATATTATAGCTTTAAAATATTGGATAGTAATCCATCATTAGGCTTCACCATGCGAACATTATCAGAATCCAAAATCACTTCCTTATCTTACCTCCTCATACCCAAAATCACAACGTGATAGCCCTAGGAAAGTAGCACAAAATCTCCATAAAAATTTACTTTCTATCTCAAAACTAAATACAACTACAAGAACTTGATACTTATACATCGACAACATAAATGGCAATTCTCATTATAAACTAAGTTATCATCTTCCCCTATATTGGCTTATTTGCCCAGTGCCTCAGATTATCACTTCATGTGCTCACTAAAAGCTATTAAAACTTTATCATCCCTTCTCCTGTGGAAATCTTGTGACACATTTTGTTTTAAAAAAAAAATCATATGGTTTGTCACCCTTTTGATCTCTTTGTCTCTACTTCCAATACCTTATCATAATCTTCTATCAACATTTTCTTCTTCATGACCTTATTTAATAATTCTTCATTCAAGATAGCAAATGGACTATCAAGGACACCTACAAAATAACTTTTGAAAATACCTATTTCTGCATCATCTTCACTTAGGTTATCTTCATCATTACTATGTTTAGTTAAGACATCTATTATAGTCTATCCCTAGCCATCAAATTTCTTGTTATTTGATGTCAAGCCTCCATCTGACCATTACATTTTCTCAACCACATCCTTCTCTGATTTGAGCTAAATTTTTCAAGTTTTGAGCTTTGGGATGTTTGCACCGGTGACTATTTGCTATGTTAGCAATTGATTATTATCAATTTTTTCTATTTCCTTTATTCGTATCATTTCTATACCATTTTGCTCAAAGTGGTCCTTATAATCCTTTTATAGTTTATTTACTATTTTAGCTCAATGAGATGATTCCATGTACCTTCCCACAAGAGTATTATGTCGTCTCCCTTAGACAACAAAATAGTTAGCCACTTGTCAAGAGTCTTTTCTTTATGCTTCAAATTGTTTATTGTTGCCATCTTTTCATGAGATGCTAGAACTATACTCTAAGGCAACTCATCAATAGCTTGGTTTGTATCAATAAGAGACCTAATAAAATTTTGTAGCTAAGATACTTGCACTTTAAATTCTTTATTCCTCTTTTTATCTTTCAATAAATGAGAAGTTGTTGCTTTCATAATCTCCTTCATTTTTACACTCCTATTCTATAGTTATGTACCCTAAATTGACAGTGGTTACCTAATAATCAACTATTGTCATCTCTCCTTTATCTTTATATTTCAACAAAGTTGCAACTTGGATTATTTTGTCTCTTGAGGGGTATCTCGTGAAAAATGCATGGTCTTAGCCCTCTTCTAAGGTCTAAGTGTCTCAATTTCCTGCATTGGACTTTTAAAGTTTAATGGAACCATTTCTATCTACAAATGTTATTGCAATTGGCTCTTCAACCATTCAATAACTTATTTTGGTAGTATCTCAAGTTGAAACTACTATTGTTTGTCCCCATCATGTTCCAATTGCAAGGAGGCCTTATTTTGTTTAGTTGGTACATTTCATTCATTATGGGATTCTTCTTGAGTTTTCTTTTATCCACCTTGTGAAGTTTATTCTTGCATTAACTCCTCTTGTGATGGAGGGACATTTTGTGTTGGTATATATTCTCCAAGAATCCCATTCTCATGTGTGTCATACATGTTGTCAGTATCCTTACCTTTATCAATTTGTTCTATCTGTTATTTCGATTCATGATCAACAAGCATATCTTGTTGTTCGCTTGAGTTTTCAATCTCTATATTTTCCTCAAGTATTTCTTGGCTCTGTTCAACAAGGGCTATATTATCCTACATTTGCTTTTTTTTGTTTAGGAATCTATTTTTTTTGTATGAACTTTTATAGTATATCTTATTTAGTAATAGTATACAACTTAACTTGTCCATACTCAACCACACTAGACTCTACCCCATCCTAGCAAATTAAATAAATATTTATTATTTAATTAATTCATCATTTATATTTACTCCTCACCCTTAATTATATAAATTTGTATTTATTTAATTAACTTTAACCTTCATCTTCACCCTCATCTCTAATTAAATAAATTTATATTTAATTAATTAAGTCTAACCTTATTCACAATTCCTCTAACTTGGTCAAGTAATTAATGCCTACTTAATTAATTGATATAGGTTAATTAATCTTCACTACCATTTTCCTTAATATTTAATTTCACCTCACCCTCAACCCTTGTCCATTAAATCTTAGTCATTGAGTCCATTTACATGCATCAAGATCTAAACTTACAATCATGTGAAAAGTGTACCTATGCCCTTTATGCTCGCAAATGCATGAGTATGAAAAGGTCACCTCATAGCCACCCTACCTCTTACACATGTCATAAGGTAGCCAACCTACTTTCCTCATTTTTCTCTTTCATGAGCTTCCCCATGTATGACCATACATGTGTGAGCATTGTTAGCTCTTACACCTCCATTCTACTTGTGATACTTGTCACAAAGCTAATCCCTTAATCCATTCCATCTCTCTCAATCAATCCTGGCCATCCATTTAGTGTCACATCTTGACCATTAATTTTTCTGATAAAAAATCTATAAATTGTCATCTTTGATTTCACTTATGACATCCACTTTTCTATTATCATTATGTTGTCATGTTTTATATCTATCCAAACTTACTCTAACTACATGATTTTTATTTTTCATCCAATCTATCATAATCCCAATATCATGATACTAGTTTGAGCAACCACATTCCTCCAAACTACACAACATTAAAGGAAAAAAATCAAGTGGGAAAGGATGCCCCTAGTTCACTTAATCTGTGAGATGAGAAGGTAAAAGACAAGGTAAATTGTGTCTTTCGTGTATTTATCTATTTGTCTTTTATTCATTTTTTCATCTTCAATAGGATTCTCTAGTTGTTGTGAGTCCAAATCTTCATTGTCAAGGATTTCTTTCTCTTGGGGTATCTCATAAGTAACCTCCTTATTTTAAAAAAAAAAATGGGGTTGGTGTTTGACCATCTCCAAAATAATAACACTTACCCCAACTTCCACTACTTGTTCAATGTGAACTACAAAAACTTTCTCTCTAGTTTGAACATTCTTCTCAAGTACATGATTAGAAGGTTGGTGAAGAATAGATTCATGAGGCATCATGCGTGCACACACACACACAAACACACGCACATGCACATGCACACACCCACACACATACAATTACATGTATGTATGTATGTATGAGTTTTACATATAATGTATTGTGCTTTATAAATATTTTATTTTCAATATTTTTGTTAACTAGTTAATTTACAATCCAAAGAAAATCCTTACTCCTTTTATATGGTTGAGTCTAGGGTATAAATACAACATACAAAAATTAGTTGAGACTCAGAACTCTAGTTTGTGTTTCACCATTTTCTTGTTAGCATTAGTTATGTTGTCAGAACCTTGGATAGGTTACATAAAGGATGGCAAGGAGATATTAGAAAACTTAAAATTTAAATTGAACATAATGATTATAAGAAGGGATAATTTCTTTTTTGATAAACCGCAACTCTATCTCCTTGATGTCTACCACATGAAAGGGGGTTATGCACCAAGGGAATTGGGAATGGAAAGCAGCAGGGATCTCTAAAAGAATCCCTGAAAAGATGTGATCTATAGAAACAAATTAGAAAATAACTACTATGGGAAAAGATAAAGGAGTAATACAATCTAAAACTAAAAACACCAATAGCCGAAGGAGATAAGAAAAATCTAGGAGAGATTACAGATAAAAATGAATTAACAAGGAAAGTTAACATGGCATGTCCAAATGAAAAGGAGAGAAGATAGAAAAAAAATATTGAGAGGGAAGAGAGACACACAAAAATATTGGAGAATGCAGAGAAGATGAGGAATGAGCATGTTAATAAGGGTGTTGTTGAGTGTGACAAGTTCAATGTAATTAAAGAAGAGGAAAGAAAGGAAACTAGAAAATAAGAGTGGAAGGGTCTATGAAACTTGAATTCACACTAGGAAAGAGCAAGACAACTCTTAACAAGTTTAGAGAAGAACACTGATGAATAAGGAAAATAAAAAAATTGTTCATCGGGGATTGTAGTAGCACAAAAGATCCATTTGTACCACAATTCTCTAAAAAATTGAGAATGGGGCTTAGATCTATCAAACATAACAATCAAGTTAGATGATAGATTCCTTGAACTCCTAAGCACAAAAGAAAATTTTTCCCTTCAAGAAACAATATTTAGAAGAATTAGTTAACAAAAGAATAAAAGATATTAAGAGAAGAAATAGAAAAGGAAAATAATGTCATGTTTAACTTAGGATAAGAATTATTTCTATTAACTAATCAAATGTCAATAACATATAATAAAATGAAGAGGTACTATGAAGAGTCACAACTCCCGAACCGACATTCATCCCCTATGCCATATTAAACTAGGAGGATATAAGTTAAAGAGATGTACAACATAGATAAGAAAAGAGAAAGGAAGAATCGACAAGATAGTAGATTGGGGAGTGTAAGGCGGTTACGTAGCTGAACAACTCCCTACACTAACCTTGAGGGGAGCGTAATGCACAACTTTTCAGATATTTACAATAATTACAAAAACTTAACAAAAATAAGCATAAATAACATGCATACCACAACACAATTATTTATGTGGGGAAAACCCTTTCGAGAGAAAAACCCCACACTCCAAATACTGTGTAGCCCGATATATTATTCAAAAATTAACAACAAAATACAATATACTTGTAGAGCAAGCTTCTCATTGGATTATCACCAACCAAAGATGTAGAGGTAACTTAAGAACTATTAGACTCTTACACACAACCTCCATCTCATGCACCTAATAGATGGGAGATACAATACATGAAACCATCAAACAATAATAAAAACTATGGGGTAAAACCACCCAAGAGTGGCACCCATCTTATCTCTAATGCAAGATGACCTATGAATACACACACCAACACGTGTAACTCCCTTTTACAACTAATTTATGTATCCAAACCATTTTAATATTTCCTATTTAAAGAGACCCATCTTTCAAAGGCCATAACTTTTGAATCAGGTGTCCAATTAACAAATCTTCTATATTAGAAAGCTTGTGAAGTGATCTACCATGTTGTAATATACTACATTATTTATGACCCCTTTAGTCCCATTTAGAGGCTCTAAGTCCTTCGAAATTAACTTTGAAGCTTTTTTTTGGCATGGTAAAAATGGATACTTTAATATATTTAAATCCAACCAAACATGATCTTGTCATAAAAACTTACTGCATGCTTATTTAACCAATCTGTAGGTTTCGGGATAGTTTTGGGCCAATTCATGCTCAATCTAAAACTTACTAAAAATAGTGCCTTATGCATATCCAAGGTTGAGACACCATTTCCTAACATTCTCCCACTTGTTAAACACCTTGCAAGAGCAAAGGGAATGTCCCCACGATAATTTAATTGTTAGGGGCCATGAGGCCCATAGACTCCAAACACCATCTAAACTTATTTATGCTCATAACTTTAGTTAAATAATATACAACATTGATCATAGTTTCTATCTTAACCAACTTCACCCTACCATTCTTAATCATATCTCTAATAAAATAATACCGAACATCGATGTGTTTGGTTCAGGCATGAAGTCTCAGGTTCTTAGCTAGGCAGATTGCACTCTGACTACTATCACAATAAATTGTTATTTCATCTTGTTTAATTACAATATTTGAACAAAATCTACTAATCCAAATGAGTTCTTTACAAGCATGAGTGGCTTCCATATACTTTGCTTCAATAATGGACAAAAAAACCATAGTCTGACACTTACTCATCCAACTAATTGCACCACCAAATAAAGTAAACACATAAGCACTTGTGAATCTTTATCTATCAATATCACCTGCCTAGTTTGAGTCCACATACACATGAATATCAAGGGAAATCTCATCTCCTATCAAATTACCATGATAACACAAAGAACTCTAAGGTACCCTTCAAATATCTAAAGACTCTTTTAATTGCATCCTAGTGAACTCTACCAAGAATAGACATATATATGGTAAGAACTTTCATTTAGGTAATGTCTAGTCTAGTACATACCATAGCATACATAAAACTTCCACCTACACTCTAGTAAGGTACTCTTCTTATGTCTTTCATCTCTAATTGGGATATAGGACAATCTAAAATAAATAACTTTGTTCCAACTGTAAAAGGAACACATAATGGTTTATAATCTTGCACATTGAACCTCTATAAAAAAAAATTCACATACTTACCCTAGCCTAGTCATAGATTTTTGTTTGCTATGTCTCTTATAATTTCCATCTCAAAAATGTGTTTAGTTTCACTAAGGTCTTTCATTTTAAATTTAGTAGCAAGTTGGGACTTTAGTTCAAAAATCATGTCTCTTCCTTTACCAATGAATAACATATAATGTAGCAATTTTATGGTACCACATCCTAGGACTTTGTTTGAAGTCATACAAAGTTTTTTCTTTAGTTTACAAACCAAATTACTTTTACTTTTTACCACATAGTGCTCTAGCCATGGCATATAAATATCCTCCTTCATATCACCATGAAGGAAAACATTTTCCATATCCATTTGTTCAACCTCTAAAGCATAAGCAACAACAATAGCAACAAAAAACCTAATGGATTTCATTTTTGCAACCTGAGAAAATGTCTCAACATAATCAACAATCTCAACTTGAGAGTAGCCTTTTGCAAGTAACCTTTCTTTATACTTCTCAATACCTCCATCTAAACCAATCTTTTTCTTGAACACCCATTTGCAACCAACAATTTTTTTGTCATTTAGGAAATGGTACAAGATCACATGTATCATTCTTTTTCAAATTTATAATTTCTTCGTCCATAGCAATCTTTCATTATTCTGCATCATTCATACCTAAATCCTCTTTTGCAAATCTAGGTTCATCCTCATTAGTATTAAAAAAAAACAACATCTCCCATCATCAGATGAATACCTTTCAAGTGGTTGTGTATGCCTTGTAAACCTTCGAACAAGCTAATTTGGAGCTTTTTCCTCCTCTTCTGAAGATTCAGATCTAGATGATCTCTCCTCAACTTCTTGCCTATCTAGAGGTCCTGATTCAACTCTTTGAAGCATCAAAGGAAATTGAATCACATCTTTCTATTTAGTTTGTTAAGGTTGTAATGTAACAAAAGAAGGCTTAATTTATCTAAAAATAACACTTTTTCTATGTATTACCTTATGTGTAATAGGGTCCCAATGTTGAATAGACCAGAATACTGAGAGGGGGGCGGGGGTGAATCAATATTCCTCAAACAACACACTTACAACTTTTTTAACTTAATTTGATCTCAATTAACCTTAGTATGAAATGATATATACAATAGAAATGAAATGCAAAACATACACATCCACAAGAGAGACACTAGAACTTTTATATGTGGAAAACCCAAATGGGAAAAACCATGGAGAGGGTTAACACTTAAGATAATATAACTAGTTACATGGGATTATAGGGGCTCATTACCCAGATTACAATGACTTACTGTTGGAAGGCTCACTACTAAGAAAAAGTAAGAATGAACTAAGAATATTGCATCTACATATGCATGGGATCAATTCCTGTTAAGCTTAGATATCACATCAACTGCTTGCAGTAGATTCAGTTAAGAAACTTTGTAACTCATTCGTTGTTTGCTTGCTTCAATCCACTCACTCAAAATACTATCACACTAATTCTTCTTTTCTTCTTCACCCACAAATATCAACTCTCTCACTCTATCGCTCATCACATTCTTTTTCACTCATATATAAAGCTATATCCAAACATAACATGTATATATATGTGTGTATTGATAAGAATATATATCAAGTCCACCTCAAAGACACTTTTCCAAAAGACACTCCAATAGTTAGATCACATGCTACAAGTATCAGAGCAAAACAACAATAAAAACATTCAAGGTCGGCTTGGCCCAGAATGGACATACCCTTAAATTTTTACAAGAACATGCTATATATCCACAAGTGGTGGTAACACCCTTTGACAAATGGGTACTTGACTTTGTAGGGCCTATTGACCCTCCATCGAATGAAAAATCTTACATCTTGGTCTGTACAAATTATGTGACAAAATGGGTTGAAGTTAAGGCCATGAAGCATGCAAGGGACAACAAAGTAGCATAATTTCTTTATGAAGAAATTTTCACACAATATGGAGTTCCCAGAGAAATAGTAATAGATCAAGGGGCTCAATTTACCTCCACTCTTTTCACAACATTGGTAAATGAATACAATATCAAACATAGGAAATCTACACCTTACCATCCATCCACAAGCTAATGGACAGGCAGAAATCACAAATAGGGAAATTGAAGCTATTCTCACTAAAACAATGGCTTTGCATAGAAAAGATTGGGCATCCAAACTACCTAAAGTAGTATGGGCATATATAACATCATGGAAAACAACAACAATATTTACTCCTTTTGAGATGTTATATAGAAAAACAACAATGATGCCCATTGAATTTGAACATAAAACATTGAGGACAAAACTTGAACTTGGAATGGACATATCTACCGCATAGAAAGAAAGGATCTTGTAGTTAAATGCTTTGGGTGAAATCAAAAAATTAGCTTTACATTAGATAGAAATGATACAAAATCAAAGGATAAAATGGTATGATAAATATATCAGGGAAAAGCAGTTCCAAACGGGCGATTGGGCACTCCTCTATGATTCCAGATATAAAGATAACTTGGGCAAACTGCAAACAAGATGGTTAGGCCCATATGAAATTGCAGAAGTCTTTCCTAATGGATTTCTCCAACTCATAACTATTGACCCTCTGTGATTAAAATTGTTGGTCAATGGTCACCACTTGAAGCTTTATCATAAACCATCTACTAAATAGGAGTTCCTGCAACAATTCAAGGCCACTTCACAATCTAAAATTCCTACAGCCAAAGAAAGCGAACTTAATACATTATCATTTCATCTCATGTTCTTGTTTTTGACATTCACTCCATTTCCTTCCATTTCGCATTTTCATCTAGTTTATTAATTCAATATTGCAATTAGTTCCAGCATGACCAAATCTTGTGCATAATTTGCACTCTAGGTATGTACCAAACAAATTGTGTATATTATTTCCACCCACTCAAATTTACCCATAGAATTTTAGGGGTCCAATGCATGTTAAAACTGCACACCTTATTATGATTAATGTCGATATCCTATACCCACACACCTGAATCATAATATTGGTGTCCTTTGTGGGGAAGGGTGGGTGGTGTCCTTTGTTAGAGTTATTTAGAGTTTCTTTATTATAAATAAGTTCAGTTATCCCTTCTTAGGGACGTGAACATCAACTATTGTATTTTTCAATTTTTAGTTTTATTGTAGAATGGTTTTTACCAGATACTATGATGTAACATATGTTTTCAGATCAATAAGATAATATTCTAGTTCGTGGAAGAAAGGTCTTCCGAGAATTCACGCCCAAACTAAAAATGACATCTAAATTATCATTTTACACCAACACATCAATAGCTTCAGATAAGGAACTCGAGATGGAAGGGTTTCGCACCCACTTTTATTCTTCAAAAAGGAGACTGGAAATATGTTCCAATCTGGCTTCAACTAACTCCTTCACTTTCCAGAAATTATTCACACATCTTCTTTCTGCCTCTGGAAATATATAAGGTCAAACTGCAAAGAGTTTATCTTCTTTCTGTGTTCACCATCTTTGTCACTGATAATGTCAAATGATTTACCCATGGAATTCAATTCAAAAACAATGGAATTAATTTTAGCTTTGAAATGTTCAATAGTCGCAAGCCACCAGAGACAATACTTATACACTCTGGCTCCTTCTCCAACACAATCTTTCATTTCCTTAATGCATTTAGACAATCTCTTCTAGGCATAGGCACATTTTATCTCCATATCTTCCCGAACTTCATCATTCCTAATATATTCTCTAGAATTTTTATTGAAATGATCTTCAAGCATTTTAGACAGAATATTATTCAGAGTAATGTTATTTTGAAGCAAATAATCAACTAAATCAATGTCCACTGATCACCTATGACACTAGTTAGGGTTTTGACTCCTTTATTCTTAACAAATCTCTTCATCAGAATGGGTCCAACATCACAAATACCAGAAGGAGATGATATTGCTTCCTTCAAAATAGAATAGGATTTGTTCAACATCATATGACCATCATCAATATGATTCAAAATAAATTTGATTGAATCCCCATTTACAAACTGTAGACACCTAAAAATGTCTCATTGATCATGTACTAATTATTCGTCTAATTAGTTAAATAATTCTTCAATTATTTAATTAAGTTAATTAATTTTATTCTTCTAATTTCATATTTCCTCATCATCTTACTAATTATTCTATTTCATATTTTATCATCATTTAATCATTTTAACCATTTTCTAATGTTAATTAAATGTTTATTATTTAACCAATTCTGATTAATTCCCCAATTTAAATAATCTTTATTACTTATTTAAATAAATTCTATTTTTAATTTCTATCTCTAATCAATTAATCATTAACCCTTTTCTAAATATTAATTAAATATTTATTATTTAATTAATTGTGATTTAATCCTTTAATTTAAATAATCTTTATTATTTAATTAAATTATTTCTTTAAATTATTTAATTAACTAATTAATTCTTCTAATTCCATTTCCAAATCCCCAAATTCTAATTTCATTTAATTTCAAATTCTTCTAATTTCTTCTAAATTCAATCACATGTGCATAATTTCAAAAATCAAATTGAAAATCAAAGTCAAGTTCTAAATATATTCAAATACTAAATTGAATTTAAAATGAATTCAATTATTTGAATAAATTTCATGCACAGATTAAATTGAAAATCTAAGTCAAAGTGCAAGCACATGCTAAATTAATTAATTAAATCATTTATCTCTCCAGTCTCTATTTCCATCTTCTAGTTAGCTTTGTCATCTTCTTAATTTTCTCCAATCATTCTTTTTCTTCCTTCAGTTAGCTTTTTCTCAATCAATTGACTCAATTAATTTATTCAATCTATTTTGTTCCACCTCCAAATTAGTAGTTCAACTATCAATTTTCATGTGAGCTCACCTGAGTTCCACCTCTTGATCAATTTGTTCTACCTTTCAATCAATCCTCTCCAATAATCTATAAATTGAGCATTCAATCTCCATTTTCAACAATCTCGAACTTTGAATCTTTGTGTCACTTGTAGCTTGCTAGCACAATATCTAAGAGCCACCATACCACAAAAGAGGAGAAGAACAATGGAAGCCATGATGCACAATAGGGAGTTTTATATTGTTTAATTTCATTCTGTTTTGCATCTATTTCATTGGTTTGTGTTCGAATTGCTTAAATAGTTAAGGGATTCATGATTTTCCTTATTTCCTATTTAGCAATGATGAATTGGAGCATAGCACACAAACCATGGAAACTCACTCCAAATATCCAAATCTTTGTGCCCTAATTCCCTGATTTTCAGTGATTCTACATTTGATGAATAACTTTCCAAATTTCTAATCTTCTCATGATTATATTCCTCTCATTGCACCTTTTTAATTTTCCAAATATTTTTACTCCTAGATTCTCCTACAAGTGGCATATTAGGATCCACAGAGCAAAAAGATATGAAAAATACCTTTTGCACTAACTCTACTCTAAATTTCCTTCTGCTCTTCAATAGCTTTTCTTTTCCCAATCTTCAACACATAATGCAAAAATGATCTTGAAAAATTAGATATTAAACTTGTTTGATATACCTAGGGTTTTGTTGCCAAAAATTGTCTTGTCATAATTACGTCAACTAAATTTTGTACTTTTACATACATAATCTACCAAAGCATATAATGCATAACACCAACATAATTATTATGACCAACACCAGTATGCACAAGCTACCACATGCATCTCCTTCGCGAGAGGGCGTACAAATAGATTTCTTTGAAGCTCCCCCTATGCCAAAGCTACCAAATGAATTTTTGGAGGAAGAAGCACCCATACTAGACTTAGGTGCAACGAACTCGATCACATCTTTCTCCATACCATAGCATTCTTCTTCTTAGTTTCATTTGATTTTATCATAACATTAGCATTGATGTTCCTGCATTTGTTAGTAAAATGTCCATACTTGCCACAATCGTAACACTTGATATTCCTCTGTTCTGAATTCATCGAAATTGTTCTAGATCTGCACTGATTATCTCTATGACCAAATCCATAACATATGTGACAATAACCTTGAAAGGACTTATTCATAAGTGGTCCATTTACTCCATTCACAAATGGTCTATAACTTCTATTCATGATTTGATTTTTGCAGTTATTAGCCTTATGCCGAAAACCTTTACAACTAAAGCATTGAGTATTCTAACTTACTTTGCATTTGCATTCTACAACTTTATGTCCAAATAAATTGCATTGAAAATAATAACCAATGAATGATATGAGTACCTTTGAGCATTAGGTTGTTAAACCAGAGGTCTATTTGCAACAGGTCCTATAATTTGGACCTTGTTTGAATCTTCAAGTTTCTTCTCAGCTTCCACCTTCTCCTTGCCTTTTCTTTTGTCATTCTAATTCGAGCATTCTCCAAAAAAGCCTAATCTTTCATTTTCCTTATAAGATTTATGCATTTCCAAAAACTTATCCAATAATGCACTGCTTTCATTGACTTTTGCTTTTGACTTCAGCTTCATGATTTCTTGTTCCAAATTCCCACATGTTTCTAACTTCTAATTTATTATATCCTTCAAACATTCTTCCACTTTCTTTCTTTCTTCAATCTATTTCTTCAGACTTATAATGGTCTCATTTACTTGTTTCAACTCTTTATTAACTTCTCTATGCCTTGCTTTGAACTGTCGAATCTAATCTCTCAGCTTCTTGACACATTCATTTGCTACCTTAACATTTTCTTTCAAATCTTCATTCTTAGATTCTTCACTCTCAAAATCTTCAAGGGATATCTTCAATTCTTCATCCAAGTAATATTCTCATGTCATGTCCATAGGAGCCATTTGTTCAAATAATCAAGATCTCCCTCAAGCGGTTAAGCTAGAAACGAGGGACCAAGCTTTGATACCAATTTTTGAACAGACCAAATATTGAGAGGGGGGTGAATTAGTTTTTGTCAAACAAAACACGCACAAATTCTTAAAATTAATTTGATCATAATAAACCTTAGCATGAAATGATATATGCAATAGAAATGAAATGCAAAACATACACATACACAAGAGAGACATCATAATTTATATATGTGGAAAACCCAAATGGGAAAAACCATAGAGAGGGTTAACTCTTAAGATAGATGACTGGTTATATGGGATTACAAGGGCTCACTACTGGAGGGGTGAGTACCCAGATCAGAACAACTTATTGCTGAAAGGCTCATTGCCAAGAAAAAGTAAGAATGAACTGTGAATATTGCATCTACATATGCATGGGATTAGTTCTTATTAAGATCAACTATCACATCAACTGCTTGCAGTAGATTTTGTTAAGAAACTCTGTAACTCATTCCCTATCTGCTTGCTCCAATCCACTCACTGTTCGCACTAATTTTTCTTTTCTTCTTCACCCGCAAATGTCAACTCTCTCACTCTATCGGTCATCACCTTCTTTTTCACTCATACATTACGCTATATCCAAACATAACATGTATATGTGTGTGTGTGTGTGTGTGTGTGTGTGTGTG